>NC_090985.1:78976069-79041069 GCF_041146395.1 Eulemur rufifrons | reverse complement strand
GCATGTGACTGTTTTGTTATGGTATTGATCAACTTTCTTGCCCTCGAAAATACAAATTTCAGAATGACATCATGCCCAGTAGGAGTAATTAAAGCTATCTGATGAGGGAATTTAGAAGTTGAAAGGGATGATTGTAATTGATCCTGATTCAATCCTATTACAGCTTTTTATAGTTTAAGCTCTAGAGAAAGCACATTCCTTGTCAAGACTTTATTTTACAGATTCCTTTGTGTGTGCTGTGTTTTCTAGTCTCTATTTTCCTTTTAATTTTTTTTTTTCCTGTAGTAAATAATGAGCTGCCGCCTGAAATCCGGCTTGCCAGTGGTCAGCTAATGGGTGATGACCTGTCCCTCCTTACTGCAGGAGAGCTGTCACCTTATATCAGTGACCCAGCGCTGAAGCTATTCCAGTGTGCTGTTTGCAACAAATTCACCTCTGACAGCCTGGAGGCCCTAAGTGTGCATGTGAGCAGTGAGCGCTCTCTCCCTGAAGAGGAATGGAGGGCAGTAATTGGAGATATCTACCAGTGCAAGCTCTGCAACTACAACACTCAGCTCAAAGCTAACTTCCAGCTCCACTGCAAGACTGATAAACATATGCAGAAATATCAACTGGTGGCTCACATTAAAGAAGGGGGCAAAAGCAATGAGTGGAGGTTGAAGTGTATTGCCATTGGCAACCCTGTTCACCTAAAATGTAACGCGTGTGACTACTACACCAACAGTGTGGATAAATTACGCTTGCATACCACCAATCACAGGCACGAGGCGGCCCTGAAGCTCTACAAGGTAAGCAGTGACATCCATTTCCGTTGGCACAGAGCAGAAAAGGGAATTAACTGTTTCAGAGCTTGGAGCACAAATCTCCGAGTTAAGGGAAAAAGAGAGAAAACAATCGAAGGGCAAGGTGCACAGTTTCTGATTAATATTACAAAAAGCATATTGGAACATATGGAATTGGAGACTTTATTTAAAAGTTTTGCCATATGTCTAGTTTATACCTGTCTCAGCTCAGTGGCATTCTCTTCTTCACTGGCTTCCCTGAAATAACTTTTCTGTGTGTTGTCATATATAAAATAATATTTTTAAAACCTACTTGGTTTTAAAACTCTTGGTTAAATGTGAATTTGTTATAGGGAGCAGAGGACAAAAACAATGCCTTACCTTGGGAATGCATCATCTTTTGTTTGGTGACAAAGATGATCCAGATGTGATGGGATTTCTTTTTCTTCTGTGTGTTCTCAGTAACACTGAGCATACACACCTCCCTTAGCATCAGTTGAAAGTCTTCAAAAGTAAACTCTGCTAGTATTTTGCATTACTGTTTTCCCAACTATTAATGTCCCCCCCCATATGGATGTGGTATGGATAAATATGCTCATAAAATGGCAAATATACTTTTATTTTTACTGGGAAAACTATGCAGATGTAATGAATATGAACAAGTGATGAACACCGTTTATTACACAACTTGTCTTGACTTTTTCTAAACCCTAATTACTGATTAATTTATTTTCTGCAGTTTGTTCACCAGATTGTCGTGACTGTCTTGGTTCATGTACAAATGTAACACAGTCATTACTATGATGAATAACTTGGTAACTTATTAAAAACTTCTTTTTGTCTAGAGGATATTAAAATTCAGAAAATATTGCAAACCATTAGTCATTGTAACAGGCTCTAAATATGATTACAAAATCCATTTTGCAAGTGTTATCTATTGATTTATACTAGAAATCAGTGATAACTATACTATCAGGAGTCAACCAGCGATTATAATACCTATGGCTTTTCTAATACTATTTAAAATTATAAACACACAACAAAAAGAGCAGATTGTGGCTCTCTAGATTAGGTGCCGGAATTATTTATTTGGGTCGGTCTAGTACTATGTGTTTGGGTTGTTGCTTGAAGTTCAAATTCTAGATGGATGTGCTGTTCATAAAAACCTAACAATTTAGTGTGAGAATTTGTAACATTGTTCCTGTGATACTGGCACTCTGTGGATCAATAATGAAAGCATTAGATTTGGGTTACACAGTTTGGGCAGTGCTGGCCCTAATGTAAGATGGAAAGCTTCTAAGTTGACAGTATTGAAAATATCATATAAAGGATTAATTGTAGTATAATTCATAGGTTTTGCAGCAACAGTTGACAACTGTTCCATTGTCTACTTTTTTTTTTCTGTTGATACCTGACCTATTAAAACTTTTAGAATACCTAGGTGAAAAAAAAACAAACAAACATTAAGTTTGTATAAATAATAGATTTAGACCCTGGGAGCTATATAGAATATTCATGAACTGTGTTTACATTCATGCAGCTCCTCTAACACTTTAAATTAACATGTTGTGAATAGAAGATATAAATGTACAAATTTTTCTGTTTTATTAATCTCATGGGGGGACCTAAAGAAAGGTAGAGTGTTGTTATTCATATTTACAGGAAACGGTATTTAATTGTGTGATAATTATTTAAACATGGTATTTGGGGGTTGTTTGTGTGGGGGTGTGGGTGTATAAGTGTATCCATTCATTCCATAAGAATGGATTGACCTCCTCACTCTCTGCAGAGCAATTTGCTAGATGCTAGAATTACTTTTAAAAGTTCCTTTTCGTGGAGAGTTGGATATTGTCTTTGAATTTATAACCACCAGTTGAGATAAAAGCTTGATTATAAAGAGGCCCTTAGAGCAGAAAAAGCTTTAGACCCCGTAACCAAAAGGTATACTCTTTCCTTAAAAATCTTATAAGTCATATGAAAATTTACTCTTCTTTAGTCACTTATCTTTTAAATACTCAAGTATCCTGTTTAGTGTAGCATTTAAATATGGTCAGCAAACAAACAAAACATTGCTTCGAACAAACTTACCTTGAATTAAAAGACAATTTCAATATCTTCTTTTAATATGTGAGCAATTGAAACTTGATATGAGACAATCAAACTATATTCTTTTGTATTATCCTTCAAGGAGCATTCGTTGTTTCTAGTAGTAACTAGAGAGAGATATACTCCAAAATAGCAATGGGTTGAGGATGCCATTTCTAAACTGATTTCAGAAACTGCGAGTCAGACATAGAAGATTTCAAGTGCAGTAATGAGGATATTAGCAAGCTTGGTTGGCTTGCGTTGGCAAAATAAAATTGGTTCGTAAGTAACATTAATTGCTTTTAAATGAGAACCTAACAAATTGGCCTGGGCCTGGAAAAAAAATGATGGTTTATAATATGGCTAAAATATTAAAATTAGACTTAAAATAGTTTCTGAGCTAATGACTAGACAATAATCTGTCTAAAATTCATTTTCATTAGGAATTTAATTTACATCATTTTGCATCATGAATTATTTGGACTTTAAGGGAAAGTGACAAGTAGCAGTTATAAGACAAATACAGAGCTGCGAGAAAACAGCTTGTCTTGTTATTGACAACATATTGATTCATAACACTGTAAATGTGGTGATGTGTCATTTCCATTTAAATAGACTACTTTACCTATTGCATTGTCAAACTGAAGCAGTATTACCTAAAAGTGTGTGTTCTTATTCTAGTTTAAGGAGGTTAAAAGTTAAAGGTTAAGGGTTAGCTTAAAAGCATCATCTGCCTAGCTGCTTAACTTTAAACTGATCAATTTAATGAAAATCTGTTTTACAGATGTTGTTTTAATGTATTTGGCAGGATTTAGGCAGCTTTAACATTAGACGTATGCTAGTAAAAATTATTTCTTTATTTGACCAGAACAACACCTTTCCTTTTATGTTTAAGGTAGAAGGCTTGTGGGTTATGGTATTTTGGCAAAGAACCCAGAGGCAGAATGTGTTGATGATCTTTCCATATGGACTCAAAAAAAGAATACCTTTATGTCTATTGCTAACGATGACTGCAAAAACAAACAAAGCTGTATTCATTTTTTGGCAGTGTTATTTTCCTTAGAAATTTTTTTAAAAAGCAATTTTGTTACTATCAAAAAAAAATCTTACTCGTTTCTTCAAATGGAATTCTCTGAAGTGCTAAGTACTATTAAATTTTGGTTTTTCCTCTAGAAATTTTAATGATGAAGCAAAATTTCTCTAGGAAAATAAAACAATAAAATGGAACTGCAGATTGCTCATTATCTTTACTTTTAATTTATGACTGTATATTTAATGTGAGGTTAACAAATATGAAATGTATAGATAGCTACAATTGGTCTTGCAAGGTAAATATATATGTGTGTGTGTGTATATATGTACACACGCATAAATATACACAGAGTGTTTTTTCAGTGAACCCATTTATTAGATTTAAGCACATTATGAACTAATGAATAAAGTGAGGAACATAATTAAAGAAACGTCTTTGTTTCCAATCCTCATTTTTTAAAAATGCATTGCAATTTGCTCTGCCTCCTTAAATGATCCCAAACTTTTTCTGAAGAGTCCAGTAAAGAAAGTTTTTCTAAACAGTCCAGTAAAGATATAAAGAAAACCACTTAGCACTCACTATACATTCAAACTGAGGAAGAATAAGTAAGACTGACAATATTTCAGATTTATAGTTGAGTTGAGTTTGTTCTTGGCTCAGTGTGGCCAAGACTTTTCTGACCAACCGATTGGTCTAACCACCATCGTAAGCAGGGCACACAAATACTCTTGCTGTACCTGCACTTTGGCTGCTCTTCTAATATTAAATGTATTTTTAAGTGAGGTGTTCACAGCTTTGCTGGTTGAAAATCAATAGTTTAATTATACTAGCTTTCTTTTTCTTCCTGCATCTGCTAGGAAGCAGAGTAGTCTGTCTGAATTCCATGATGCCATTTTCATATTTGGATTTCAAATTGACTGAGAGCAGTGAACAAATCGCCTGTCTCCATGGTGAGCAAAAGAACACACCTGGGATTTAGTCCTAGGTAACTTTTGGTGTAATATTCCCCTAAGGAACATTTTTGGGGTTTTCTCATTATCCATATCCATGTCAGGGATAAAAGGATCCAGTTTAAAATCTAAAATCAAAGACGTGGGAGAGGGCCACAGAAGAGGATACAAGGAGGCACACTGGGAAAATTACATGTAAAGGAAATAAAGAATGGAATAATTAGCTTCACCTACCTTTTGTGTTTTTTTTTTTTTTTTTTACTAGTAGGAAATAATAACCCGATTAGTTTGAAATTAACAAAGAGTCACAGGTATTTTCATTTCAATAGGCCTGAGTCCAACTTTGCAATTTAAAATCAAATATACCAGATATGTACCATTTCAATTATTGAACTGTCATTGTCCCGGTGTGATGGTAAAAGAGGTCAGGAGATTGTGTGGTATACATTTACATAAAAGTCATTGTGCAAAAGGAAATTGGAATATGTGTGCGTATCTAAGAAACCAAAACAGGTTTTTCTTAATCTTATTCTAGTCATTTGTTTAGATGAAGAAAGCTGTTTTCACAGATAAACAAAAGTTATTCTTTTCTGTTGCTAAACATTAACATAAGTATGGAAATTTTTGCACTTTTTGTATTAGTTTCAGATTTATGTTCATTTCAAGGTTGAAATGCAGTGTGAAATTTAATTCCAGTTGCAGGATTTGTTTTAAAAAAGTAATCACAATTCAAATTATTCTATTATATTTTCATATAAAAAGACAAGGCAGAGATTGAAAAAAGTTTCTTTAGTGGAACAGGATATACTTGCATAATACTAATAATTAATAAGTACACAGATTAATTAAGAGGAATTAGTTGTCTAATATCAACTAATAAATCACTGGCATTTTCAGATTAAATGTAATTGGCCAACCCTATCGATGACGTCTACTTCTGTTTTTAAGCTTGACATTTGCTGAAACACAACCATGTGTTATAACGTGACTATTTCGGTGCAAATACGAACCTTCTCACTGCATTCGCATATCAAATAATATTACATTATAAACCGAGAACCCTTTTTGTATCCCACCAGAAAAGAAAATGACCAAAGACCTATCTACTGAAATATAGATAGATAGATAGGTATCAATCCCTAGAAAGATTTATTTCTATCAGGCATTAGTAACTTATTACATCCATGTCAGGACAGACAAAATGATTTTTGGTGTGTGAAATTGTTATCAAATCAAGGCAAAATTTTAAAAAAGCCAAGTGTGTCGTTGGAACTTTCCTGTTTTGTTTTCTACATCTTTCCTTAACAAATGCTGCTGTTTCCCTATATGTCAGGCACATGTTATTATGCTGTTCTCTGTTTTTCTGAAATCCTTGCTATTTTATTCTACCTAGATCTTCTCTTCCTGGAAATAGTCCATGTTATAGGATTGCCTATGTAATTCCCCACAGAAAATTAGCATTCCTTTAATTAAGGGGAATGAAGCCTTTTTATAAAATCAGAATAGTGTATCCCTCCAAAAGTGTAAATGTCTTTCAAGTCTTTTTCAGAGTGCATTTTTTTTAAGGAATTGCTTAATCTGGAGGAATTTCTAATGTTTTTTTTTTGGGGGCGGGGGTGTGATTATGTGAGGGATTGGGTTTAGGTAGGGCAATACCCCTACCTAAGAGCTTTCTTCATTCACTCCTTCTAAACACACATACACATACACACACACCCCTCACAACTGCCACTACCACCAAACCCCACAACTGCCACTACCACCAAACCCCACAACTACACTACCACCAAACCCCACAACTACACTACCACCAAACCCCACAACTACACTACCACCAAACCCCACAACTACCACTACCACCAAACCCCACAACTACACTACCACCAAACCCCACAACTACCACTACCACCAAACCCCACAACTGCCACTACCACCAAACCCCACAACTACCACTACCACCAAACCCCACAACTGCCACTACCACCAAACCCCACAACTATCACTACCACCAAACCCCACAATTTGGCACCACCATTCGCTTCAGGAAAATGTCAACTCATACTTTATGATTTATATTACGTTCTTTGTGTAACTTGTGTTCATTCTGTCTCATGTGAAGTACAGGTATGATTTAACCAAAAGTGATAAATCCCTCATTGATGCCACCCACCCTGAGGTCATTTAGGTAATGCAGACAAAGGTGCTATTTCATAATTAATGTGCTCTCCTTATGTATTTTTTTGGCTTAACTTTAATAGTCCCTGTCAGCAGAGCTTGTTTAAAATTGCTGAAATGTTCAAATGGGTGTTGGGATGCCATGCAGTAATGCAGCCAGAGTCATGTGTTAACCAGGCCTTGTGCTGCTGAAAGGGTCTTGGCCCTGGGTGGAGTGAGGAGGAGCTGGCATGTGTATAATGACCACAGTTCTGCTTCCAGAACATCTGGCCTTCCTGAGTTCTACTGGAAATGCTTTACCAAGTTTGCTTTGAGTCTGAGCCTATGCTCAGGCTGAGTTCAATTAGATGTGGAGATTTGTTCATTATTCAGATAATTCAAGCCTTAAAGGCATTTTGCCTCCAAATTATCAGTGTATTCCAGGAGAGCATAGGAGGATATGATTTATTCAAAAAGTGAAGAGCGACAATGGAGATGTAGCCACCTATAACCATTAGGAAACACCTTCAAAGATTCTATGCCCTAGGAATGTGATTGGGCCTAAGTTCTGCTTGCAGATTACCCAAGTGATATCCCAAATTTTGCTTCCCATAAATACAGAAACAATTTATTGAACACTTACTATGTGACAGGTTTTGAAATGTCTGTGTATAGTGGTTGTGTCCCATTATTGTGGTGGGATATAAGCCATCTTCCTAAATGTTGCTCAGAGACAAAGAGATTTCTAAGGTGAAGCTTCCTAATTCACTCTGCTTTCCAAAATTACATGTTATATTTGGTGGTTAGATGTCAGGGGCATTAATAAAATTAAGAGTTAAATCCATAGAACTAGTCATCAAAAGTTTCCGTGTTTTTCTTCAACAATGGTTAGTCAAAGGGCTGCCGGTCACTGGCCTCTTGAGTCACCAGCAGATATAGTATAATGTCATGTGTGTGTCTTGGCTTGCTATTACTGCCCTATTGCATAGCAAGAGTTTATTGGTCAGTTTGAGACAAGGATTATGATGGGAATTTGAGGGCCCGATACAGCTTTTCTATTAGTTAGAACATTTATTATATGTCGTTTTTCAAACTTGAGGATGATGCTACTAATGCATTGCCTAGAAAAATGAAGAAAAAAACTACTTAATAAAGAATACCAAATGTGTCAAATCACAACTTCTGTCAACCTTTTAAACATCCAAGTTGCTAATGTAATATGATTCTTGGAGAATCTTAAGATACATTATTGTAGTAGCTAGTTACTCTGTTATTATCACAGGTAATAACAATTGTGCGTGATAGCATTTTACTTCACTTGGTTTTATAACCTTTTATTAATATTTTATTTTTTTATCTTTAAGGAAAAGGACTTTTGTAGTCTTAAGCTTATGTACATTAAATGTGCATACGTAAATATAAAAGTATACGAAGACCATATTCAGATTTTGATTCAGATTTTCTTAAAGCCTTTATTTCACTGGAAGTATTAGCATAGAATACACATTTCCTTCTCCTGATGCTTAAGGAATAAGTGTTATGGCTATATTTGCCCATCAACCTAATTTTTAAGGAGTAGTACAGAGGAAGGTTAAGGTTGGAGAATTATTTGTTCTTTGATATCTGCTGATACAATTAGTGGAATACAGGGCTGAGAATGGAAAGGAATGAGCTATTGATAGATCCACTGTACAGGCTGACTTCAGTTTGGGAGGAAAACTTTTGAAATTTTAAAATATTGATTTTTAGTCTGTGATTATGTGTCCTGTGGCAAGAAGAGCCTCATTTATAGGTAGAGTAGGTAATCGACTGTCTATACGTAACTTATGGGATATTGGGAAGAATTTTACCAAGAATATCCCTTCTTCTCATGCCAGATACTCTATTAATGATAAAACCACACTGATAAATTGACTTATTTATTTATTGCCTTTTACTATGGTACTACTTTTTGGAGAAAACATATACTGACAACAGTCATAAGTTAAACTCTTTATGTACATTACTTCTTTTACTCTTCTTAACAGTTATATTCTATTATTCTCATTTTGACATATGAGGAAACTGAGGTTCAGAGAAAAACCCTTTACTGGAGTCCTTACAGATAGTCAGAGAATGGATTGGAGTTCTAACTTTGGCCTCTTTTCAGCCCATGCCCTAGCCTACGTGATGAGGCTTTGTTACTATAATAAGAAAACTTGTTGTATTTGAGGCTGGAAATAACAGGATGTGGGAAAGGACGAGAAAGGCTGGGGACCTCAGAGGCAAAGTTTACAATGTTGTCTAGGGCTTTCACTTCTTCAGGCTAGCAGGTTTCCGTAAAGATATTGCAGATGCAATGAGAGCTGGCCAAAAGCTTTGCACACTACTGGAATGATGAAATCAAACCTATTGGGTCATCTGTGAGTTGGAAGGAGAAACTGTTAGTTAAAATAGTTACCTGCATATTTCCTGTGATAACAGAATCTTTTCAGTTTAAAAAACTTCCTTTTACTGACATGTTTAGGTGTTTGGTATATTAAATAGAAAGAACTAATAGAATATTTATCACTTCTAGTGCCTGAGCTCTCAGTGCTTGCAAGTTAAGCACCTTTGGAAGCTGCATTAATTCATTCAGGTCACCAGGGTACCTCAGCAGTAATGTACTAAATGGTACCCTGCTGACCTGAAACAGGGAATGTGCCTCCCTAAGCATTTAACTTACTACGCAGGAACAACTAAAACACAATCTACTCACTGGCCATAACCTTAGTCACCTTTTCTCTCCTTTTTCCGACATCCTTATAACTACTGGAGGAAGTCCTCTTCACTTGCTACTTACTAGAATTTTTAAAGATCATCTTATTTTGAATTATAATTATTATTTTTTACTTTTGTCTTTTACTTCTTACTTTGATCCATTTTAGTTACAAGATCCCAGCAATTTTCTTTCCAGTGTTAATGCACTCCTTTCCTCTCTTTTTCCTCCTCAAAAATTTTGGTAATGATTTCAATGGAAAGCCCAAAGTCTTGTTAGAACTATTTACATTGACTAAACGTAGGAATGTTTGGGGAAATCTTGCCTCTCTGAATCTGACTACCCCATACTGCAAAAACTGTCAGTTATTGACATTGCTGCCGTTGACCACATTTATTAATGAAATGTTCTTACATTGGAAAGTAAGAATAATCTTAGTTTTGACATGACAGAATTGCTAACAATATAGAAGCTCCCAATAACTACAGCTGTTGTGCGTAAAGCATGTGAAGGCATTTTGATAGCTATAATGTGTGATATTTTTCAAAGACTTTAAATATTTCTAACTATCCATTTGGCAGGTGAGAATAACACTAGCATATGTCCTTAGGGGCTAAAGTCATTCATTTTTCAATTGCAGAAAATTAGGTAGCGAGTCTAATTGCCAGCACCTCTGAAATAGTCAGTGTACAAGGCATCTCCTTTAAGTTCAACATACATGCAGCACTCACCATTGAGTAACAGAGTAGGTGGTGTCAGTGATGGGAGAGGGGGAAATAATTCTCAATTTGACACCAAATAAACAGCTTTGTTTTTGAAAAAGATTAACATGGTAAAATGGGAATTATGCAAATACCAGAATTTGCTTTTTGGAATTTATTGTATTGGGTGAATTTATATCATATAATACTTTAACAGGGAGAAAACCCTCTCCTATTTACTATGTGCTGCTAAATGTTACTGTTTTTTTTCCCAACAGAAGCTCCTCAATGTCTTTTGAGAAGTAATTGGGCTAAAAACAAGTTCTGATTTATTTTTTTTTTTATTTATTATGATTTGTATTAGAAAATTAAGTAATTAAAAGAAAAACATTTAGATGGAAAAGCAGTGTCAAATTTTTCCATGATGGGTATTTCCTGAGAAGATACTCCCTAGTTTCATAACTAAATTCCTTAAAAATAAATGCAAGGGGAATTCATAAATAATTTTTCATCAGAGAAAAACAGTCTCTGGCTCTCTAAATTCTCTAAATATTAGAAAAACTAAATGGGATTTTTTTTTAAGAACTATTAGCTTTTGGAGCATTCCTTCTGAACATGAAGGTGAAAGTACAATCTTTAAGTCAAAAATAAGAAAATGTCTTCCTAGTTACTCAATTGTTCAATTTTGTCAGCATTTATTTAGATGAATCTTTCAAAATAGACTGTCAGGCATAATATTTACTTATAAGTTCCTGTTGCATATACTGGGTCATTGTTTTTCCTTCCTGTAGAACTGTGGCCACCCCTTTAATTAGAGTAGCTTGAAAATTTATTGGGAAACTATTGATACAGAAGAAGTACATTGAAATTGATTATATAATTAATTATATATATGGATGTGTTGTGTATATGTGTGTGTGTGTGTGTGTATACATGCATATATACATTTCTCCAAAAAGTGAACAATTTAGTTCTTTCAGTGGATGAAGAACGTGGATGTATGCAGATCAAACGTATTAGGTGATTAAAATGGACAAATGCCAGTACCCCAATGATGTTTTCCATACATATTCAAGGAGAACTACTTGTACTTATTTTGCTCAAACATTGGAACAAATTGCTTGCGTAAGTGTGTGTATGTGTGTGCGAGAGAGAGAGAGAGAGAGAGAGAGAATACAATATATGAAAATGTATTAAAAATTGATGAAGATTATGGGGTTAATCATTAATGCCCTTATTTTTTTTTAAAGTAGATCGCAGAAATCTCTTCCTGTGCATTGTAAGTGTTCTCAGTCCCTAGAGATAATAAACCTTTGATGATGTTGTGCAAGATTTGTCAACGAGCAGTGAGATCAGTTCTGTATGTACACATGACTAATCAAAGGTTCAGGGAACAGGATATGATTTGGTACAAGTGATAGGTTCTTCAAAAAGTAAATGACCTCACTAATTGTGGGAGTACTTTAAGCCTTTTTTCCCTACAAAAAGCAAGTCCTGCTCCGAACCTTGGAGTAAATATCATTTTGCAAAGGCTTCAGCACTAAGTCTTTTAAAAAGTATTTTTAAAAGCAAAGATTTTCTCCAATTAATGTCTACCTAATTAGTACTCTATTCTTTCTTTGGTCTTAAAGTCACAATATATGCTACAAGATTCTTAGACTCAGAGATATTCTTGAAATTCAGGGAATTAGGTAACAAATATCTTCTTAAATTGACCAACTCTCATATGTACAAAGTGGGAAAATGATGGAATAAGACAGCAATCTCAATATTTAAGCATGCAATTATACAGGAAAATGTGACTAAAAGATTCAAGAAAGCAGTTCTTTGTTAGAAAGGAAAGGAACTATAAAGTTATAAGCTATAAAATCTACCATGTTGGCAGTGCCATGTTGAGGCTATTGTCTTCTGCTTTGCTGCTGCTTTTTTTTTATTTGCAACTTTATTGAGATATAATTCATATACCATGCAATTCATCCATTTAAAGTATACAGTTCAGTGGTTTTTAGAATATTCACAGAATTATGCAACCATTACCACAATCGATTTTAGAATATTTTCATCATTCCCAAAAGAAACCTTGTAACATTTTATCTGCCCACCCCCATCTCCAACCCTCCCTCCCCCGGCCCTAGGCAATCACTAATTGCTTTCTGTCTCTACAGATTTGACTGTTCTGGACATTTCATATAGATGGAATCATAGTATGTGGTCCTTTGTGACTGGCTTCTTTCACTTAGCATAATGTTTTCAAGATTCATCCATGCTGTGGCATGTATCATTCATTTCTTTTTATTACCAAATTTCTGTTGTACAGGTATACTATATTTATTGCCCATCAGTTGATGGATATTTGGGTCGTTTCTACTTTCTGGCTAGTATGGATACTGATTTTAGGAACATTTGTATGCAAGGTTTTGTGTAGACATAAGTTTTCTTTTACCTTGGGTACATACCTAGCTGTGGAATTGCCAAATTGACAATTTCTGATATTAACTGGATTCTCCATACTGTCAGTCAATTCTTATTTTGTACCTGGTCAGCTCCTTCTCTCTTTTCCTTTAAAAAATACTTGAAATTTTTACCACTTTCCAATTGCTCCTTATTCATCTTTTACTCCCCTCTGGCCAACTAGCTCAGTAAGCAAATCTATACTAGTATTTATCGAGCACTTATTTGGTGTCAAGATAATGTCTTCAGTTCTTTAAATAGATTAACTCATTTAATTCTCCCAGCAAACTTACTGGGTAAGTACTACTAGTATG
The DNA here is from genome assembly GCF_041146395.1 of Eulemur rufifrons. Lineage (NCBI taxonomy): Eukaryota > Metazoa > Chordata > Mammalia > Primates > Lemuridae > Eulemur > Eulemur rufifrons. Next base: position 79,027,862 of record NC_090985.1, on the reverse strand, counting down.
CCCATTTTGAAGATGAGGAAACTAAGGCAATGAGAACTTAATTTTTCCAAGATCGCAAAGCTGATAACAGCCACGACTAAGTCAGGATTTGAGCTCAGGCTGTCTGGTTCTAGAACCCACAGTGTTAAATAGGACACTTTTCACAGTGAAGATACTGCATGGAGAGAGAATACGGGGAAGGGAAGGCCCTGTTTGTGGCAGAAGGGGATGGAAGTACAGGTGCAACTATAATAGTTGATGTTTGAAAAGGATATGTATCCTCTGAGATAGGAAGAAAAGAAGTTATAATGAGATGGAGATTTAAAGATTTGGGTCAGGGAGAGGAGGGGCGAGGCGTGACAAAATAGAAAAATCACCCATAACACTATTCAGGCTTTAGCTCTTTTTTTAAGTCTGAATGTAAACCATCGATTTGATTCGTACTATGGTCTTTGAAAAATATCTACAAACTGAATTCCCTGTATTTGTAGAAATGAAAAATTGGTACATTTAGACAGCTTAAATCTATTGAAGTACATTTTGTTAGACGGGTGATCTAGTAATATACACAGCTGCTCATTTGTCCTCATTGATTAAAAATGCCCTGTGCTGGACCCCGAGGTGAATAAGACAGACACAAAGGGAATGTGATGCAGTTCCTGTCCTCAAGAAGCTCACCAGTTTTTAGAAGCAAATATGTAATACTTTTCCTCTGGGTTTTATTTTCCCAGTGGGTTGTCCCTGTTCACAGCCTTCCTGAATTCCACAAGTTCGTTGCAACATTTTAAGTACTTTGTATAACACATTTTAGTAGTGTTTACTCTTTTGTGTCTTGTAGAAAATTAATATTTAGATTTTCTATGGTATTTGGGGCAAAAAATAGATTTCTGCCTTGCAGAACTTTGATAAAGAGTGGCTGGCTGTGTGTTTCCACACCAATAAAGATGTCTCCTGGTTGGAAAGTAATGCTCAGTAACAGTATAATTAAAGTCTTTTCTCTCTTTAGCCTCCAACTCTCTACATATGTGATGTTTGTGAGTGTATGATTTTTATGTTTTCATAGTGGTAAGGATATGGATAGACAAACTAAAATATTTCTTGGTGCTTTTATTGTTAATTGGAAGGATTTTTTTTTCTTTTTATAGGCATAAAAGCAAAAATATATCATTTTCTTGTATGTGATGTAATAATCAGTATAAAAGTCTTACTACTTTATAGCTATTTCAGGAATAATCCTATTTGATTCAAACAACTATTAATGCTTCTTGAAGTTTTGAATTTCTAGAGACCTACTGATCTTCATATGGTTCACTGATAAGGGTTTGATGAGATTAGGTGTTGGGCTGCCAGTGTCCCTGTTAGAACATTACTATCACATACTTTCTTCTTTCTGTTTTACCATGAAAATGAGGTAAGGGGAAATTATGCAAGAAAAGATGAGAAACTCCCGTATTATCTCATGCTAAAAGAGTCTCTGGAGCTGCTTTCTTGAGTCAGAAACATAGTGAAACTGAACGAGTGATTGCCCAGGTCAGCATTCGTGTCTCTGGACACTTGATGAGCTTAATAAGCATTGACAAGGCAGGTATCAATTTTTGATGCCCTCCCATTATTAATATATTGAGGGTGGAGCATTGTGGGAGGGTGTAGGGTATAGATATCTCAGAGAAAGTGAAAGATGTGTACAATTATCTGCCTATATCTCTGTGTAAATCAGGAAAAATTTAGAAGAAGAAAGTTAGGCATTTTCTATCTTAAGGTGTCCAACTGACTTTCTCACTCTCTATGTGGATTTTGGCAAGCTGTAGTTAATATATTAGTAAATGGAGGAAAAAATACTCCATTGAGTTCTATAGATCTTAATTGAGGTACAAAAATAGCTTTGAAAAAATTATTCTGAGATGAAAGCTTTTCTTATATGTGGAAAATATTACTCATGTCTTGTCAGCACACCCACTCTATTGGCATTGCGTTTTGTACTTGGAGATAACTTCTGCTTTTTTATTATTGGTAAGGTACTTTCTTTAATTTCTGTAAGTGTACTTGGTTCCACACTATTATATCTAAGGCTTGTCATTCCTGAAAAGCCATTCTTAACTTTATCTTTCCAATTGGCCTTCAGTTGAAATTTGCTTTGAAGAGGAATGTAGCTATACTCATCAACTTGAAAAGGGGTGAATATAGTTCATAGAAAGTAACTATTTGTGTATCCTTTTATGTGCTTTAACTTCAATATCCATTCTTTCTTAGAAGTTTGCCTACAGAAAAGGAACTGTGTGTCACACTTTTAAATACCAGTTTTCAAGTCTTCCAACTGTGAATTTGCAAATGAGTAGTAGTAAGTGGAGCTCACCGCTAAAAAATAAATGTTTAAAGCTTCTGTATCTGGCATTACTTTTACTTGTGGAATGCCTTTGGAACGATACAACAATTTTTTCATCTGTAAAATGGGTTCCAAGTTATGTTTAGAATTAAGAAATGACCGTTAACTTAATGGTCTTTGAGAGCCAGTCTAAACTTAATCACTTCTGTGGTCTGTGGTTCTCAGAGCTGAATTTATGCCAAGCTTTAACAAGTATCTCATCTTAAATTGCTGATATATACATCTCAAATTGCTGGTTTTCCATTGTTTTGTTTAATCCATGAATATATGTTTATATGTTTTTCTTATATAAACAGAAAGCAGGGTAAAAATCATTTGTAGAGAAATAACTGAACTATATTTCTTAATCCCCGTATTTTATTTACTTATTTGATTACTCATTTCGTTTATTCATTCATTCGTTGCCCACTGTGTCAGGCACCGTGCTAGGAAACAGGGACACAGCATTAAGCAAGATGGACACAAGCCCTGCTCTGGAGGAGTTTGTGGTTTAGTGGAAGAGCTAGATAAGCATTAAACCTATAATCACATATTAAACAAGGAAATGGTTTACTATTGTAAACAAATGATATAATTAGTACTTTTGATTTGGAACATTTGGGTCCTTCGTAGCTTGGGATTTGTATAAATGAAACCCTCCCTCTAATCTTGTAGGAAAGCAAAGAGTTTGAATCAGACCCTGAATTGAGGTATTTAGAAAGGTGGCTGGGGGTTGAACTGAATTGACTTCACAGGATATTGGCTGTCTTGTAGAGGGGGGAAAAAAAAAACCAAAAAACAACACAACATTTACCACTGAGATTTTTACCAGGGAGCAGACACTTTCAAACTTCTTAGAGTCATGAAATGGTTATGTGAAAAGTCATGCTAGAAATGGCTGCATATCCAGTTGACAGATTTGTACAGAATATAATATGGAAAGTTGGATGAGGTGAAGCTGACCATTAGATGTCCTGTTGGAATGTTTAAAACATGCTGATTCCAAGATCACAACCTCTGCAGGTATATCCCAGATATCTCTTTCAGACATGATTGTGATAATCAGCCAAATTTGCGGGCCCACTGGACTAGAAGATTTTGAAAGTTGCTTGTAAATCTAAAACTCCATGAGAAGATGGTGAATATACTGACTATACTAATCTCAGCTCCATTAGTATCTGTTTCTCTCATGTTTAAAAGAAAGAAACTATGTCTCCTGTTCTCCTCTGTAAAATCCCTCCTGTCACAGGCTAGGATTTTGCTAGGTCTGCCAATGCTGCATACTCTGTCCAAGTAAATCATTGACGGCATCACCCTCTGTCTTGTGCATTGTTCTGCCTCTAAGGACAAGAGTCTGACATGTTTCGATGTACAAAAATCCCATTGCAGCAGGAAAAATGGCAAGCCTTTATGCAGAAAACCTTTCTATACAAAACAGCCATTCTTTTGTCAAGGTCTGGCACTTTAGTGAGCTGTTGGGCCAAGAAACCACTTTCTAAGTCAGAAGTTGGAAAAAAAAAAAAAAAAAATCCAGGGCCCCTGGATTAAATTTTGTAAGAATATCTTTTTGGTAAGTTTTTGAAATCATGCTCTGCCTAGTCATAGTTGCAAAAATCCACTTCCCTCGTACATGAAGATATCCTCAGGCAGCAGACATACAGTCTATTTTTTGAGTAGGAATCTTACAGACTTCAGGAGAGCTAACTTGCTCAGCCCCCACTGCCCTGAATGCTTATTTGTAACTTACTGTAATGATTCTGCAATTTTTTATTTTCTTGCTATCCTGGGTAGGCAGATTCTGAAGTTTGTTTTGGAGTTTTACTTTATAACAGCATATATTCTCTCTTTCTCTCCGTAGATATGGATATAAATGTGTGTATGGGTATGTGGGGGTGTGTGCATGTACATGTGTATCAGATATTGATGAAGTGTCTATATAGGTATAAATACCTCTTTATCCTGTTTATGATAGAGAGCTCTATAGTGTATGTTCTATAATTTTATACTTTTAATAACATCCCATATTTTTCTCCCAAATATAACATCAAATACAGATGCAATGGAAGCCACACTGACCACCAGTGCTAAAAAGAAGCAAATAAATATGCTGCCCAATCTTGTGAGAAACAGAATATACATTGTCATAATACTTTACTCTGGAAAAGTTACTGTATTTAACTATTTGTAAGTTAAAAAATGAATCTTTGTCTATTTCATAAAGAAGTACCTCTTCTATAGATCAACTTGACATAATCGGTTGACCACAAGAACTATGTTTTTAAATACGGATCTTCTGTAAAATGCCGATTGCCAAACTGTATCTGAGTCCCACTGGCAATATAGCTTGTGTTTCACAAAAGACCCAAATGAAACAACCCCTCTTCCCACAGACTGAATAGTTTGATTAATGAAACAACTGAGTGATTTGGTTAAAAAAAGTCACACCAAGTATTTCAAGAGTTTGCAGATAATTTGATGGGTTTGATCACTTACTGATCATTATCAGCTGATATTTATAGATGAGTGAAGGACAGAAGTTTTTTGCCCTTCCAGGGATATGCCTTGATCATTTTGGCAATTTCAGGCTAATGTTCAATGAGCATACATAGATGTACTGTAAATCTTTTGAGATTTGTGCTTAAGTAAAAGACATAGTACATTATCTTTATGTTTGTTTGACCTAAAGCATTCTGCTCTGCTATGACAGACATATCATTCTCCTGTGCCAGTACAAATGCAAGGACATTTCATAGTCATAATCTGTTAATACCAGTTAGCAGTGTCACAAATTAAAGCATTAGTGGATTTGTGTTGCTTGAGGAAGGAACAGATATAAAATACCAGGAGGTTGACGGAGGGGGGCAGTTTATTGTAACATAATTCTACATACCGTGTACAGTCTCCATGCCAGTGGTGTGAAGGCTTTGAGTATACCTTCAAAAAGAGTTCAAGTAAGTAGTTGGTTATGAAAAAAAATATCTTGTTAAGATACATTAGTCCTGATATTTTTTAAAGAAAAAAATTTTGGAAATTAGCAGAAAACAAAAATCAAAAGAGAATATCCTTTTTTCAAAGAAAAAATATTTTATTGCTTTGTTAAAATGTACATTCGTAGTGCAGACAAAATATTCTCCCCAGCATATGAATAAATGTGTTTTCTTCAGTTGTGTTGTTTTGAGCCTGTACATAAATAAAAATGATGATTTTATAATGATTTTCAAAATACACTTTTACTGGAAACATTGATACTCCTTTGTCAGAGATTTTGGCCATATCATGAATGGACATATAAGTATCTTATCTAGAGGCTTGTAACTTGGGAACATGGAAATGGTAATGTAAACTATGGAAGGACTATCATTATAGATTAAATATCTGTTGTAATTTTAGTAGGGGTTTGAGATAGTAATGCATTTATTACTGTGCACATTTTATATTTGCCTAGGCATTTAAATGCTTTTTCATATTTTTCCTTTTTAGCCTATAACATAGATGGATATATTCTGAGAGAAAGTTATAAGGAATAATAATTATAGCGAATGAGAACCCCTGGTTAAAATTATATGCACATTGAGAGTATTAAAAGTATTTCATCCCATTTGTAAAATATCTTCCATGACTATGAAAGGGCAATATTTTTCCAATTATATCTGCTTTAGCCTGCAAATGGATTACCTTATAAAAACTCTTATAAAGCAAAGAGTCCAAAAATAATTGAAAGTGTGAGAACAGATAAGTTGGGCATATAAAGGCCCTGAGCAGATTTCTCTCAACAGCCTTCACAGAACAGAAAAAAAGAAGTTTATCTTAACTCCTGCTCAGGTGCAGATGAACATTTTAATGCTTACCATCATGATGTTTCTGATTGACAGGGCGTGCCTACTGCATAATTTCTAGCTCACTTCTCCAGTGTCTGAAAGATTACATTTTGACTATCCCCAGTATTAATAACCAGATTTGATCTTAGGCCTGTCTAAGGTCAAGCAGACTGGCCAGGTTGGCCTGTTTGTCTGTGTGCATGAACTGTGACATGTACTCAGAGTGACAGGTAGGGGACAAGGGTAGTGAGACAAGGGCGTTAACCTTCAGACCACCAAAAGCGGCCTCTTCCAGCTGGGAACAAAGAGCCTCAGGGGCTACGGCCATCTTCCCCGCGCCCCGCCCCGTGGTCTTTTTTTAATGCTCATAATATTTCACAGAAGATGCTATAATATTGAAGAAATGCATTTCAAAAAGAGGCAAATTATTTTTCATCTCAATAAAACTATATTCATAAATATTTGCATTATTGTTCAGAATTTCTATCCAGATTTACTAGTGTTTTATGTGGATTGATTCCTCATAGCTGTTCCTTTTCTTAGGTAAGTGACTCCATTAGCTATCCTAGAATGTGGTATCCTTATTCCTAAAATACCCCTGGTTTTGCAAGTGAATAGCATGTAAGCAATAGAGCCTGGGGCAAGACATATTTTAGGAACTAGCTAAAACAACTTTTGAAACTCCACAATTCATAGTATTCTACCATAAAACATATCAAATAAACTCATTAAAAAAAAATCTTGCCTCTTTCTGGGTAAAAATTCCTAAGAAGCTCTTTGGTTCCTAATTGATTTTCTATGTCAGTTGTTCATTGAATAGATAAGTAGTGCCTGTGATATTTGATTACAGAGCAAGGCACCCATTTAACCTTCTGTTCTTTCCTGGCCAGGATTTCAAATACAATAGAACGTTCCTCCCTGAGGCTCAGCAGGATTAGACAGCTAGCGGTAATCCCTGATAGCTGAAATAGACCTGATAGAACTTCACCTCACTTGTTTAGGATTATGCTCATGAATTTCATCTCACCCAGAAGCATTAACCCTTTGGGGACTTGGACTGGAATCCTCTATCCGTAAAAGCAATAACTAAGCAGAAACCTGTTACTACATTCTAAGCAGTTACATCTTTTTTTTTTTTTTTGACCAATATGTAAAAATAACTTTGAAGTGAGAACAGATATGTGTTCTAAATTGTTTTTCCAACATTTGGCATCTTAAGTATATGTCTCAAGATTTATACTAATTTATTTTTTTACATACAATTATGTCTAAGAAACTTTCTGAAAAATTCTAGTCTGTGTAATAGCTCTCCAGTCCTGGTCATGGTTAAATCATGTTGTAGAGGTGGAAGATAAATGACTTCATATAAAGTAGGTCCTCAATATTCTAGGTTAACTGGAACCAAGGCAAGTATGAAAATCCCCAAACCTCATTTTAGCCAGTGGTTTCCAATCTCTTCCCTTTCCTTTCATTAGAGCAAATTCCATAGGTTTGAGTTTAATTTTCTCTCTTTCCCCTCTGGGGGATATGAAAATGAGCTAAGAAATGGCCAAGAGGCAGGAAATCAGTGAGTGAAAAAGAACTAGTAAAAGGTATAGTTAATCCACAAATTGGAAAGTCAGCCCCATGTTAATCAAGAGATGAAAGGGAGAGCATACACCCTTTCAATGCAAGTAGAAGTATCGGCCTTTATCATGGTTTTTAATAATTTAAACATTGAAATCTGTGCCTGACACTATTAGGCCCTCAAAATGAGGTCCTTGCAAAGTCACAGGTTTGAAATGGGTTATTAGTGACAACTAACACAGTCTGGGAGAGTACCCCCAATCGTTATGGAAGTGATTACCCTGAATCATCTAGGCCTTTCTGTGTTGACTCTTTAAATATTCATATTCACAACTAGTTCTATTAATTATTGAAATAAGTGATTCTGGTTCTGATGATCAGAGGACTTCCCACCATGTTCATAGGTTTTAGGAAAATGTAAGTTTTATTTGAGAGACTTGACCTCCAAATAATCTCAGGGTGATGAATACTACCTCATTGCCTTTGGTAATATTTCAAGGTCAGAGATAATTTAATGCCAAAGTATTGGTACATCCTCCTCGTCTCTGAAATTGCTTTTGTTAGGTGGCTCTTAAAGGGTTTGAGGAAAAAATGTTTGTTATTATTAAAAATCTTTTAGTAGGACACATACACACACACTAAAAAGATAACCCTGAAGAATTTTTGGAAGCAGTTTCTGTTCTTTACCACATCCCTGTCCTGCAGATTTACTGAGATTGTAATGATAGCCAGCTTCAAGGTGACAAAAGCAGAAATATGGTGTGTGCCTCTGCTTTGAAGCTTAGTTGCTTGTAAGAACTTAAACAAATCCATGAGTAAATTGATGGGATTAAGACTGAAACAATGGTCCTGCTCCAATAATATTTTATTTCTGTTTGGCCAAGGGGCGAAAAGGAGTTTGTGAAGTGGGGAGTTGTGACTTGCAATGATTCTGCTAAATCTTTAATTAACAAGCCTCCCTTTTACTTACTTTTTGTACAAAACATCTAATTTTCATGGTTTTAGAGAGCCAAGATGATTTCTATTGTTCAATTTAGGTGACATATTATTCCAATTAATTGGAAAAGTACTCCCACGGGATAGATGGCTCAAGGATGGGGCCTCTTAGACTCTGTCTCTTACAGTGGTCCTGGGATTTGCCCTTTTCTCCTGACTTGATTTTACATATGCTGGTGCTGAGATTCCAGTTCTTTGTTGTATGTTATAAAATTCTATTGCATCAGCATGAACAAAACAGAAATATTATAGACGTGAACCTTTCACCCCAAAAGACATATAACAGATTGAAAAGCTCCAGACTAGGGTAACAGGAATGCTTGCAGCCAGCATGGATGGGTTTATAGATGACTAAAAGCTGGTATTAATAAATCTCAAAAGGAGAAGAATAGGAGCAGAATTTACTGAAGTCTATGAAATAATAAAGGGACGGGAAGCTAGGCCATGTGCATCTCTGTACTGTGTGTCAGAAAGAACTAGAGATCCTTCCGTGTAACTGGGAGAAAACAAATTTCAAAGCAACAAAGGAGAACTTGGTGTTTGTTTGTTTGTGTTTCTATTTGTTAATAAAAACTAATTTACCTCTGGAATAATTGAGTTAGAAGATTCTGGAAAAAATAATTCATCTTGGAATTATAACGACAAAGGAGACCTTGAGGAGTCTCCTCCCTGGCAGACAGGCAATATTAAAACCATCCGCCAAAGAAGTCCATCTGCATTATTTTTAAAAAGAAGGAGCTGGTTTAGTTGTGGCCAGTGGAATGCTTTGTGACCACATGAACAGAGATAATGACTGAAGAGTTTGAAACTTTGAAGAAAATGTGTTGATTCTGCAAATTTTGTTCATATAATATGCCGTTGCACAAATTCTTAAGAGTTTGCCTCAATAGTATACTTTTAAAACTATTTTGTAAGGTACTCTAGCTTATACAAACTGAACTAACACATGGTCCTTACTTGGGTACAGTAAGAGACACACACAAATAAGTAATATAACATATACAAAGCTTTTACATTCTGTATCACTACATCATAGCTAAAATTCTTTGTAGCAAGAAATGTTTCCTGTCTATTGTCTCATTCAGTCCTCACAACAGCCCACTGAGGCACATGCAGTTGTGCAGCATAGGAAATGGAGTATAATAAGGTCAGGTTTCTTACCCAGGGTAATACACATAATTGAGGGACTGGTATGTGAACCCAGACTCGTATTAGGGAAACTGTGCTCTCGTCATCATTCTTTACTGTTAAGCTTTTCCAAAGGCTGGCATTATCAGTCTGGTGCCCACAGACACCTAGGGTGTCCACAGGTGAGTATCAGAAAGATGTGGAGGGAGACTCTTCTGAGTGTATACTAAAGTATGCATTTTTCCCTCTGAAGAGTATGCCCCTAACTCTCATAGGATTCTCAGACCCTATACATTTAGGAACAACTGTCTAGAGAGCAATCACAAAGCACTGCAAAGTGGTAAGACCTTTTACAGGTGGAGGAGAGTATGGCTGCCTGAGGAAGACAGAAGAGCGTAGTGTTTGACTTTTTCCTTGCAAGATTTGTGTAGGTGGATGTTAAGTTTGGAGGTAGAGAGATGGGATAGAAGGCCCTGTTTCCCCACCTTCAAACTTAACTTTGTCTGAGTCAGGAAGAGTCGGTTGTTCCCTCCCCAGGTTATAGCTGAGTCAGTATAACTGAAGGCATTTATCTTCTTAGCAATGGGAGCCTGTGAGGCAGCTGTTAGGAAAAGCAGCATATGGCCAGGAGGCCATGGACGTGAGTGAAAAAGGGAGCTGCTCTACTTCTTTCCTGTTCAGTCTCTCATCTGTAAATATGAGAAAACATTTCATTGCAAATATAAATAAATAAAGGAACCCTGAGTTTCAAAGTAAATAAGTCCGTTGTTTCATATTTTCAGTATCAGTAAAGTAGAACAATGCTCTGTCCATATATAACAAAATTAGTGACCATATATTTATCTGAATCAAAGAAATGAATGTTGACCACATTGCACTTACTAATTTTAGCCAGCATTCTTACAATGGAATAGGAGAGCTAATTTTTACTTTATGTGATAGTTGTAGGTGCCATTTATGATCAAATTTTTGTAAGGTGTAAAATATACGCTAATAGTTTCTAACAAATTCTCAGATACAATTGTTTTCAGAAAGGAATATTTTGTTATGAGTTGAATGTCTTCATCAACATATAATTATGTATATCATCAATATTAATGGGTTAATGCAAGCATATATTCAGGTAAAGTAACTTTTTTCAAAATTGCTAGACTTTTTAGAAGGGCAATCTATTTATGGGATATTTAAAGGTATGTATGTTAAATGGAGTATTAGTTGTTAAATTATTAATATTCTCAATATTTTATAAGTTTAAAATGTAGCTTAAAATTAGTAAAATACTACATCATTAATGTCACATATATTTTATTTACTGAAAACAATTTTTACCTAAAATTAAACATTCCTTGGAATTCTTGTAAAGCAGAGGCTACAACTAGCCTCTTAAATTGGACATAACTATAGAGTAAAACTAAGAAAATAAAACACAGTAAAAATCCCTTAGTTTATTTCCATTGATCCAAATGCAAAATAAAAGGCAAATATGAAAAACAATATTTTGAAAGCATGACTTCCTATCGTAAAGTGCAATTGCGAAAATAAGGAAGGGCTTTTTAAAAACTGTGGTTTTGCCTTAATTGTATATCTTTGGAGAATTCTACATTAGTTTCTGAAGCTGCATTTCTAATAATGGAGCTGCCATTTTCTTCATTCTTTTCTTTCAGAACAAGGGTGGGGGGAGATTAAAATAATCTTCAAAGCAGACACCATTACACTGAGTGGACCCTGGCATGCAAGCTGCTTTTCTAAAGCAACACATTTTAGTTCCCACTGCAGATGATAGTTAAATATCCACTCAAAGCAGAGACTATTTAGACAGAGATTCATCCAGCCTGTGGAGAGGCCTGGAATCATATATCCTTCTCTATGTCTAGCTCATGAAATAATCTAATACAATTTTCTTTTGTTTTTTTAATTGCAGAAAGGAATCTGGATTTCCAGTGATTGTCAGGGGCAGGAGAGAAATAGCACTGTCCAAAGCTTTAAATTAAAATGAAAGTGAAACAATGCTAGGAAAAGCAGAAAAAGATAGAAGTCCAGTCCATTTTGCTCTTTAAGAATAAACTGTCATAGTTGTGCCAGTAATTTTTTTTTTTTTTTTTTTTTTTTGGTCATCTCAGCAGAGAAACTAAGGACTGGGTAAATATGAAAGCTGAGCTGCTCTCCTATCTCCCTTAGAGCTGATCCGCCACGTCTGGGCTGAGACATACCAGTGGTAGAGAGAGGCTCACCCTGCTCCTGCCTGTGCTGTGCGTGCACAGTGGATCAATGGAGGCCCAGAGGCCCGGGGGCTGTCAGGATAATACCTTTCATTTAAAGAAAGAAAAAAAAAAATAATAACGATGTTAAAGAACTATTTTAAAACATGTCCTCCTTGCAGTTTAGAGTCGGTGCTCCTTGTAAGTGCCATAAACAGCAGTAGGAAGACAACGTATTCATTTACTTTGGTAAATATTCCTCTCACATTATAGTCAGATATTATTCATATGCTGTTTTCTCTTTTTAAAATTATGCCCAGATCAGATTTTCTCTTCCATAAATGGCCCTGATAAAAGTCAATCTTCCAAGTGTTTTACAGTATCATGGTCCCCAAACCTCAGCAGGGAAAGCCCAGCTAATATGAGACACATGCTAATAAGAGACTGATTTTCCATTTTTAATGTTTTATGCCGATGCCAGATGATGTATCCAGCTAACCACTTTAAACCTTTCAGTAAAGGTTTGATAATAGATGTCATTATTGAATGTCCTCATGCATGCCCCTTTGAAACATATGATCACCTATTAGAGGATAGAGACAAAACACATTTACTTGAATGAAATGTTTAATAAAGTACATCAGGACTTGTTTTTATTGGTATTGCTCTATGAATACTTTATGTGCTAATTTAGGGCTTAGGAGTACTTAGTCATCCCAGTGCTCCAGTCTGAAAAAGGCATGTACCTTATTATTATAAACGCCAGCCTTTAATGTTTAGAACATATTTATAAAACATACTTGTCCTCTTCCTAAAATTGAAAACATCTGTTACAGATTTTCTGTTAAAATGTTATGGACGTGAGAGCCTGGTGATGAGGCAGTCTGCCATTTTGAATGGGAATTAAGCTGACAACGCATTCTGCACCATTGAGGCTGTGAAAACAAACAAAAAAAGGCAGATGGTTCATTTAGCTTAGTAATTGTAATTTGTCGTTCATTAAAAGTAATTCCCACACAGGCATTCTTTATTCTAATACAGTATAAGGAAAATTTTACTCTGCAAACCTGGCTTAATAATTTTTTGTCTTTAGCATAATTTGCACTGACGTTTGATAGGCAGTTGATTAGAGCAGAATGATTTCCTTACAATGAAAATTAATTATAATTTTTGCAGCTTTCATTAGTCTGCTTTTCTAACTACCATGGCTAAACAGCAGGGGTTTGGCCCTGAAATGCTGAGTATCACTGGATCATTTGCAGTATATTCTCCCTTTTAAGATGGTTGGACCTCTTCATTGTAGTTTCTACGTCTACATAAAATGAGGATTTACGATAAAAAATTTTCAGTGTGCTTTGAAATATACTTGAATATATGTTTACAGTAGTAAAGATAGCATCATACTAATTTAACATCATTCTGTGTCGTCTTTGAAACATATTCAAGAACAGAGACATATTTTAGTCTTCATTTCCTGAAAGTATACAAATTGTTACATATGCACACAGATAGCATAGATTTTAACAGTGGGGATCCCATTCTTCAGAAATATACAAAATTGTTTGAAGTACGTTTTAAAGGAAGGGACATGATGCTCTATTGACAGGATTGATGACAGAACAGATTTATAGAGGAACCGAGTCTATTCTAGTGTTATGACCTGGTTGACGGATATAATGTGATTTCAGAAAATTATCTTCTAAAATAAATGTATATGTGACAAAATCAGCAAGACCTAGGAAGAAATTTGATCTTTTATAAGTGCATACTATTTTGTCATGCCATTACACTGTTTTTGTTGTATACAAGCAAATTGAAATTAATGTGAGTTTTCCAAAAGAGGGCCAGAATTGTGGGGATTCCCAATCCACTAGGTAAATTTGTGAGTTGGATTTATTCTGCTTTGAAAATTCATTACACTGGACTTCAGATTTCAGAAAATGTTACAAGAATATCCAGGAAATAAATCCTTATATATAAAGCATTTGTTAACCATGGAAAAAAAGCCCATCTTTTCTATTTTTATGAAAAAAGAATGAGAATTCAATAGAATTAACAATATTTTGTTAGATTAAGTAGCATCCTAATGAAATGTTTTAAAGAGATATTTTTGCATCCACAACTTCTTATAGCCAGAGTTCTGAATTTTCATAATTAACTATCCAGGAAATAGTTTTAAAACTGTAAAGAAAGTCTTCTGTTTTATAACACAATTCCTGTTTCTGTGGAATATGAACAAGACAGTGTTTATTGTAGTCAGAAAAATTGTTGGCATGATTCTGCATAAGTGAAGAATCTCTGGATTGTCTCAAAGTGTTAGCTGCCCATTTGCAGACAAACAAGCTTTTAGTGTGCAATTTAGGTCAATGGATCGAGAGGAGAAGATGTGTTTAGGCGACAGATTTTAAATCACCATAATATAAATATGCTTCCCTTTTCATCCGGAATTTGCTTTCTTTCAAGGTAATTTAGTGCAGCAGACATGCACTTATGCCTGTCTTTGTAATTTTAGGGATTAGGATAGTGAGGATTAAATGGTGACCCTTAATCTTCAATATCAACTTTAGGAGCGAAATATAATATGCAAATGGAACACATTCATTTTGTGTTTATATATTTTAATCTCTATAATTTAGTCTTAAGAAGATGGAAACTCATCTTTGCCTTATTTATTTTGAATCCTAAAGCAAGATGCCATTAAAATCTTTATCCTTCTGTCTTAGTGGATAAATGTTTATCCTTTAGGGCTTAGAATATAATTTAAAAAAAAATGACTTCAACTTAACAACATTTTTCTATTAAGGGAAGTGGCATGTGTGGTTAATAAAAAAAGTGTAGTTAGACTGACTTGTGTTAAATGAATGGATAAATTGTTAAGTAAAGCCCGGAAAAAAATATATATATGTGAGATAAACTTTTGTTTTGAATCTAATTTTAGAAACCAGTAAATTGAATTTTTATTAATAAAATTAGTGTATTTCTGACTAAGTTTACTTTGTTCTTAAAAAACTTTTCCTTTGTGGTTTGGATTTCAGTGTATGGACAGGAATGTCTTCTAAAGAAAACATTTATTAAAGTGAAATATTAGACTGATATAAAAATCTGGGCTATATTCTCTTAGACAAATAAACATAAGAGCTATATTAAGAAAGCAGATAGAAAAGAGAAATATAGTGTGAAAAATAGAAACAAAGAATCTTTTTATGCCTCTGACTTTGCTGGAAGAATGGAGCTAGAACAGTCCGCTCGGTATGGCTCACTGGCTTCATCAACCAGGTAGGTTCCAGCCATTTAGACAAAGGTTTGCCAGATTTCTGGGTATGTAACTCGAAGGTCTACCATACAGAATTGATTTTTCGAGCAGCTTGTGATGAATTAATGGTTGCTTCTGTTGCCAAAAGTGCAGATAATTTTGGATCGCAAGCTGTACTTTAAGTTTTTTTTTTGTTTTTTTTTTTTTAAGGGGAAAGTAAAAATAACTTGATTGTCAGGGTACTCCTGAACCTGTTCTCAGGCATCCAGCATTATGTCATCACAGATAAAAGGAACATTGAGCACCAGATGACACATGTGAATAATAGGACACTACAAACATGAGCATTTAAGCTAGATGTTTCTTCCCTCTCTGAAGCCTATTACTTCCAGGTAATACGCAGTTGCGTTCATGACCAAATCATTCTTAGAATTTAAATAGTTGTTTACTGAATCCTAAAAATTGACTTAACTGATGGAACGAGCACTGGTGATGTGTTCCCTACCTAGAATCACAATGTTTTATACAATAAGTAGTAAATCTGTGTCTGTGGATCTAGATCTCCCTGCGTCCTACAAGTAAATTTATTCTCTTTCAGATACTTTGGTTTATCTTTCCTTGGTTATAACTGATACAGAGACTTTTAAAAAAATTCTGACTGTAATAATTCTGTGTGATAAGGCATTTAAAAGCTTGTACATTTGTATTCTTATTATCTTGACATAAAAATGACCATAACTCATTTCATTCTAGTGGATTATTTTACTAATGACTAAATAAACAATTTCATGTATCGACTAATACTACATGATATTTAGGATTTTTCAAGATTTTTTTGTACTTTGCCCAGTTGCTTATAAAGTAGCGTATTATAGTGATTAAGGGCTTTAGAGTCAGAAAAAACTGCCTCTAAGTCTCACTTCTGCCACTTATTTGTTGTGTGACATGGAGCAAGTTACTTAACCTGTCTAACCTTCAATTTCTTCATTTGTAACGTGGGATTCTTATAGTACCTATATAAAATAAGGTTTCTGTGAGCATTAAATATGATAATGAATGTTATCTGCTTTGCATAGTGCCTGGAACATAGTGATAAAAAATACTAATTATTTTTATGAATTTACCTATTATGCTATTATGTTGAAACAAGCATTTAGGAGAGGCTGTTTGTGAAAAGCTGATATATTTACCATTAATTTGTAAGAATCCATCATAACTTGTTAGCAGTGGTGTTAACCAATTGGAAATGGTATTGTATTTCTTTAATTTGAATTCTTCCATGCTCTGTGAGATTAAATTCATACTTATACATGTGAAATTGAATCAGATGAAATTCAGAGATCTCTGTTTAAAAATCAGGACAGAGATTCCTCTGGGAGGGAACAATGTGACATGGCTTCTTAAACCAAGGGATGAAATATTTTCATTTTTTTAGAATTTAAGTAGTGATTTGGTTATATGTATAGCTAAGCACCTTATGAATTAATGAGCTAAGGCATTGCAAGTGAGAGGAAGGTTTTGTAATAGTGATATTCAAGGTTATTTTAATGGCACTTTTAGAAGTTTAGTTTTCCTTGTTGTAAATAGGTAGAGAAAAGCCACCTCCTAGGGACATTCTCAGGGCATCCAGCCTTGCCTCTGAACCCTAGGTGCCCATTATAATCCTGAGGTTTATGAGTGTGTTTTCTGATGAGTCTCACACATCTCAGCAGGTCGGTTAAAGGACAAGTACTCACATACTTATTCCCTCAGGGCAGGGGACAAGTAAAGATTTGGTAAGCTGATTCTCAAAGACTGCTGATTATTTAGCAAGTTCAGGTTGTCTAAGTGGGATGGAAATGGCAGTGGTGATCTCCAAGATCTTTATAACTACAGAAACATTCCTTCCAAACTTTAGTCACTGAACCAAAGCCACTGATTGGCTTAATTTCTAATCCTCACTCACTCTCCACATTTCTTGTATAAAGCCAAAGAAATCAGTGGAACAAGATTTGTCCCTACTTTTTTCCCTATAACCCAATACTTATAGAACGATGTAAAGCAGTTCATGAAGAAACAATGATTTAAGAAGTTGTTCCTCTCTTTGAACTGTTATATCAGCAGTGACGAAGGTACAAAGCTTGCAGGACCATTTCACTCTGTCATAGACAATAGGATTAGGGCACTTAGAGTCTTCTCCAGGAACAAACTGTTCTGCTACATTTGATTACAGTTACTTTTTCTTTTTAAGTCCATGTTCAATTTCAAAACTTTAGAAACTGTTATTCTTAAGCCTTTATTTTTGGCTCTTTCTATTCATCTTGTTCCCTGGAAGTAACAAGAAAGGAACTATAAACTGTGATAACCTTTGTTCTATTATGACATAACAGCCTCACAGTTTCTTTTGACCTAGGAGTCAAAAAACAAAACTTTTTGATATACCTACTTCTTAAGTGTGCCTAAGAGTCAGTCCATTCTTAACAAAATACAATGATAGCATGTTGAAATATGAGTATTTAGTGGAGCAGGCTAGGAGACAAGGAATTTTTTCCATTAGAGCTATCAGGAAAAGCTTCATGGAGATGATGTTTGAATTGGGCCTAAGCATATTTGTAGGATTGATACATGTAAAGATTGGGGATGGAAGGGGTAAGTAGGAAAGAATAATACAAGATATGATGAGAAGATGGATAATTTCTTGTTTTTATAGGCATTCTTGCCCATCATGATTAAATGAAATGCTCTGGAGAAAAGCTGCACAATTTAAAATTTATGTTATAAGTTTAATATCATTCTCAAGTAATATGAATACATAGTGTTTCTTATATTTATAGATCCTGATCTTTGGGAGGGGATTTGGGCTCTAAAATTGTTAAACCAAATTTTCGTCTTCTTCTCTCTTGAAAAAATAGATTTATAACTTTCAATCTAAGATTGCTAATCAATATTGTAGATCACTGAAGATAAGTAGTGGGCAAAACTTTTGAACAACTGAAAACTACTTGGTAAACAATAAAAAATAAACTAGACTTCAAAGATAGGTTGACATTAGATTATTTTGGTATATAAACGTAGTGGAGGGGAATTGTTGAATGCTAGGTAAAGAGTATGAACTTTATTTTTTTATCTGCTTAGTAAGTCTCTTTTAGTTTTTGTCAGGAGAGTGTTGTGTAAGCTTCATCTAGGAAGAGTCAGATGGAAGGGATTCTGCTTGCTTTGTTTGTCTTTGTATTCCCTACTGCTTAAGCTTAGAACATGCTTATTAATATTAAAGAAGGAAAAAAGGAAGGAAGGAAGGAGAAAAGGGAGGGAAGGAAGGAAAGGAGAAGGGAGGAGAGAAAGAAAGGTAGGGAAGGACGAAGGAAAAGAAGAGTGTAGGATAGATTGGTTGAAGAGATTAATGTCAAGTAGACATAACCTGTAATACTCTAGAGAAATAAAGTAAACAGAGTCTTGAAGTAAGAATTGAAAGGGAAGGAGAAGATATGTTTAAAAGATTTTTCTGAAAGAGAATTTACAAAACTTGAAAACTTGTTATGGGGATAGTAAAGAAGTAAGAAGATTTTTAAGTGACTAAGTTGTTTTTTGACCACATAGTAACTAAGAGGACAGTTGTGTCAGAAGTGGATAACAAAAGGGGAAAATAACTTGGGGTAAATGGAGCAATGAATACAATTTTTGGCACATTTTTCTTTGAGGTTTTTGTAGGGCATCTAGGGGAAGAAATAAAACAGCAGAAATCAGGGGCTGTGATAGAGATTTGAAAATCACATCCATTGAATTTATAGGTGGGTTAATGAGGGTCAATGAGATTTCCAAAAGAGCACAGTAAAACCAAGTATGCATGGAAGTACCTCTGCATATGAGTGGTGGTGAGAAAGAGGAGAAGCCAATGAAGGAAATTATCTGAAAGACTGAAAAGAAAATTGCAAGAGGAGAAGATCAAGGAAACCACCTAAAGAAAACCTGCTAGGAGAAGATGATGAAGTGCAGTAAATGCTATATAGAGAGGGCTCAAACTATCTGGAGACGGAGAATAGATGGCAGTGAATTCCAGAAGTGGAATACAAATCTCTCTAGTGAAGTTTGGCCATGAAAAGATGCTAAGGAGAGGTGGCTGTGCTCCCACGAATGCGATCTATGTGTTTAAATTCTGTGGAATTCATCAACTTAAAAACTGCAGCTCTGTTGGGGGAGCAAATAAAAGTAAATAAAGCAATTCCATCTTGAAACTTCTGCTTCTCAATATCAACTCAGGCAAGAGGTGTGAGGACCAATTCCAGTGGCCAAGAGCAAAGTCAAGTCCAGTGGTTCTATAAATGCTTCATTTTACTCTCCATCATTATGCCCAGGAATAAAATTTCATGAACTAAGATAAATGACTAGAATGAGTTAGTAAATCTGTATTTGTGTGGGCCAAGATGCAGAAGAGATACATGTATTTTTTGGGTAGAAAACAAGGCTAATTCGTATTTGATGGGAAGAATAATGAAAGGTGCTCTGCAGTGCTGGACAGTCTGAGTGATCTGGAAAGGCTTTGTGGTATAAATAGAAATGGAGACACCTTAAAAATAATCAGAAAGTTTTTATTTCCAGAGCTTCCCATTCCTTTTATCACCATTCTAAAAACAGTTGTTTCAGAATGTATGTATATTTGGAGGGAAAGAGTGGTCAAAGCTTTCTTATATTCCTTCTGCTTCTGACATGACCACGTTCTCAGCCTTAGTTATAATAAAGACATGAGCAGAATAGTTTCTGGAGAATTCCAGCCAGCATTTTTTGGTCATATTTTCCAGCCTTCATTCAATGGCATATTGAAGTTATTGATAGAATCTTGGAAATAGTGTTCTCTTCAGTTGTATTATTGTGTGGGGGTGGTTGCTAATTGGTTTGGGCACAAAGTGTTTCCACATAAATAGGTCCAGCAAATCTGTCTGTAGAAGGCCACATGCGGCTGTACGAGAAGAATAAGCAAAGAACAAAGCTATTGTGTGTTAAGAGCTGGTAGAAAAAGGAACAGACATTTGGATGGTGTTGATATGGTTGTTGGGTGATGTCAAAGAATCACACCAAATTCTAATCTTGACATCCTTAGAATTATGCTTTCACCTCCTTCTCTAGTTTGACCAAATATACTGCACTTCTCTTTTTTTCATTCTTTAGTCTATTGACTTAGCAATTTGCATCTGGCATTTTGGCAGCAAAGTCAATCTTGCTTTTTTTTTTCCTAGCAACCATACAACCGGACCTAGAAGGAAC
The DNA here is from genome assembly GCF_041146395.1 of Eulemur rufifrons. Taxonomy (NCBI): domain Eukaryota; kingdom Metazoa; phylum Chordata; class Mammalia; order Primates; family Lemuridae; genus Eulemur; species Eulemur rufifrons. The sequence continues at coordinate 79,007,324 of NC_090985.1, read as the reverse complement.
CTGTCCCTTAAGCTTAATTACTAACTCCTGCCATGTTCTTCTGTTCACTGACTATTGTCAGGAAATGAATTCTTAGAAGGCCTGAGAATTTAGACATTGCACTTAGTACTACTCTTAAACATTATAATATTTATTCATTTAATGCATGACTCATTAAATCAGTATGATACTAGTAAACAAGGAGGAGGTGAGAGGTGTGAAAGGGATCATTTTAGACTTTGTTTCACTGTGAGTATGCCTTCTCCAAATGCATGTTAATCGCAGAATCAAAATAAACACACTTAATTGAACAGTATTCGGATCAATAAAATCATTGACTGAGTACCACTGGTGCTCACTTGAGGTAAACAAGTGATTTAATAGTCTCCACTTCCTTCAGGCCTCTTTGGTGTGGCCATCAATAGTATACTCCTAAATCGGAACTGGCAGTGACCAAAAGGCCCTCATCAAGCAATCCAGCTGACCACCCGAGGTGTATTATCGCCTGATGTCTTACAAGCCACTTCTTATTTCTATTCTGTGTGTCCTATAATTCTTGTTACATAATTTGAAGCCCAGCTTGTGAGAAAACAGACACACACACATACCCCTTTTATAAAGAAGGTTATTTCTTTAAGGACTTGAGTAAGTATCATCCTTTTCAAACATTTACTTTATTCCAATTTAAATCATTATACCTTTTACGTTTACTGCTTGTATTTGCAATGCAGCAGCATAGGAAAAAAGGAGAAACGTAGAATGGAGAGGAAGTTGAAAGTAAGAATATAGAGTTTGCCAGTAACATAGGCACAGAATTCAAGCCTTCAGATTGAATCTTTGCGACTGGGCTGTCATTTCTATCCATTATGAAGTTCTATCCTTCTTTGAACTTCTGATCAGAGAACCTGATAAAGTTCGTGTGAATCTATGTTGCACATTTGAATATCAAGCTATAGACCGCATACCGAACACGTGCCAAGTAGACTTCCCATTAATCTGAGCTCTGTTCTGTCAATGGTCTCTGTTAAGACATTTCTACTGTGCATGATCATGGCTGCCGCTAAGCTAGCCATTTGAAGTTAAGTGTTTTTTGGTACACGTGGAATTCAGTGGTGATCAACTGAGTTAATTTATAGTTTCATGAGGAAACTTTTAAAATTCCCAACTGTGGGTCCTGGGGAATGAAGCTGTGGAGGCCAAATGAAATCTGATGAAGGAGCTTAAGTCATGGTCTATTTTAACTGTTTAGTTAGAACATTTTACTAAGTAGAGCTGAGTGGGAGAGATTTTTTAAAGAAGAGGTCTCAGCCGTCATTAAAATGATGTTATTGACTAGTAATAGTCGCATTGTTAACATAGCTATATGCAAATACATTTGGTAATGATCAGATGTATTAGGAAACTGATAAGTCTAGAGACTTATTATTTTAGTGTCTTCTAAAGACCAAGCCTATTATGATGTATCAATGTCATTCTGGAATGCTGGAGAGGCAATTCAGCCTGGATGTTCATTCCAGTCAAACTATTTATTGGTGAAAGACTCAGGCCTGTCTTAAAAAATGTAGTGGCTGAATATAGCTTAACCCTTTATTGTTTAAGGATTATAAACGTGAGTATCTATACCCTTCCTGTGGCTTTCTGGCCATATCTTGACTATTAAATACAGTGGCGATAACAACAAAAGCAATTTATGCTATAGATTTGGTAAGAATTTCTTTGCATCACCTGAAAGTAGATAGTCATCCAAAATGATGTATGTGCCACTTGAGGCTTAATCTAGAGATGAGTAAAATTCTCTATATGTCCTGTGCTTTCCTAAAGAGGTCTAAAAATACAGATGCTAAGCTCTACTCTGGAAGTTTCTATTTCCAGACAAGAGCCTGGAAATCTGGTTTTTGGAAAATACTCTCCCTCTGATGCTCAAGTCAGTCTAAGAGTCATTGCTGTCCTCACTCTGCAGTGCTGGCCATCACGACATGAACTTTCAGCCTTGGAGCTTGTACACAGGTTGTCCTTTCAGTCTGAAATGCTCTTCCATCTTCCCTAAAAGACGTATGTTCATCTTTTAAGGCCCAGTTTAAAAGTCAGCTCTGCTGGGGCACCAAATCTACTGTGATAGCCATGATACTTGACCATTGATCAGAATGCACTGTGACCCTCCCTGCTTGAAAACACTTGACTTTCAATGAGAGGGGGAAATGGACATTGAGCGAAAGACCACATTTTCTCCCCTTGCTCCGTATGTTCTCTGGACCATAATAAGGTCCATAATTTGCAAATGTCTGTGAAACAATCAGGAAAATGATATTAGTTGTGTAGGTATAGTTTTTATTATCTTTTCTTGGATGATTGATTTAAAAGATAGATTTGTACTAAAGTACTGAATAGTGGCATTTTGTAGGATAAGTCCATACTTTTTCTTCTTTTTCTTTTTCAAGGCCCTAAAATAAAAGTGATGGTTGAAAATTCAATCAATTATTTTCTTATTTTTACCATATAAACTTTTAAAAAAGATATAGTTATGCATTTTCATCTTAATTTTTTTTTAAGATGGTGATTTCAGGGTGTATTTGGGAGTCTGTAGCAGAGTCAATGTTAAAGACAATTAAAACATTTGATAAATAACATTTTTATAATATTATATACAGAAAAACTTCTAATTTTGATGAAAGGCACAGTTTCTGAACACGAGAAAGTTTTCTTAATTAAAATGGTATTATTTTTTGAAGCTGTGGTATAATATAGTTATTATGAAGTGATATTTAATTAAATATTACAGTATAGAGAGGAATTGGTTTTTACTTAAAAAAAGCTCATTTAATATACTGGCCCAGTCTGTGTTAAAGTGAGTAAAAAGTAGATCCCTTGTCAGTAGGACTCTTTGACAATAGGCCAAGTACAGCATTGCTAGTGTCTGTATTACATTTATTTCTTTAGTCTTGACAGTGGTTTCTGGTAACTTGTCTTTGTAAGGCGTCAGTTCTCAGGGAACTTTTTCATCTGGATATAATCCAAGTAATATTGTATTTTATGTATAAATTGCTTTAAAAAGTAAATCTTTTTTTTTTTTTTTTTTTTTTTGCTTTTATGATAGAAATTTGAAGCAGAGAATTAAAGCAGGATTCACTCCTGATTATCATTTTCAGAACTTCCTTCTTTGGAAGTAGAAGTTTTCATTCACTTTCCACTTAAAAATTTTTTTTAAAAAAGTACACTCTGAATCATTCTATTTTGAATAAGACTTCTTAGTAGCCTTCTGTTCAAACTATGTAAAATAAATACCAATTTTTAAAATTATTTTCTTAGGCGTCTAGAAATAACATTTTCTAGTCATATACGAGAAAATGAAAGAATTTTTACATGTTATAACTTAAAGTTTAAGAGCAAAACTAAGACTAAATAACTATTTAGGAAACTGAAGTAGAATCTGGTGTAAAAAAGGGAGGCAATTGTTCCATGTCTCCTTGGTGCAATCATTTCACCGCCACGGATGGTACCTCTGCTTCAAAGCCATTTTACTAAGTGACCACAAACTAGACCAATGGACTCTTTCATTTAACTAAGACTGTGTTGTGTGAACACAGTCATGTTGTTTTTACCTAATTATGACATGTTAAGAAACAAAATCTTGACTTTTCATATTTCCTTTTTAACAAAGTCTTTTTAAAACTTCTCAGATGCTCTAGATTCTGTTTTTGTGGGGCTTCCATTTCTCTCGTCACTCACTGTAGTTTTCAAGGAAAACTGATTACTATATTTATGGTAACTTCTAAAACCAAGATTAACAAAATCTTCAGCATCTGGCAAATTCCTTTCAAGTATTTGGTTCTCAAGAAATATTTGCACAAAGAATGTGTCGTTGTAAACATTACAAAGGAAAACAAAGCATGCTTTATTAAACCTAAATTTCTTAATGAAGACCATTATTAAAATAATGTGACTATAGTCTTTTTGTTCCCAAATATACATCATGCTTCTCTGTCTTGGTTCTTATGTGTTTAGTACTTAGCATCGTACTTAACACAGTAGTAAGCACTGATGAATGAATAAAAAATTCTGTTTCCGTATCTTTATTCCATCACTTTAAAACATCACTTTTACTCAATGTTCTGTCTTTGATTTATTGTAATTTTTATCTTATCTTCTTCCTCTTTTTTCTTTTCTTTTCTTTCCTTTTTTTTTTTTTTTTTTGAGAGACAAGATCTTACTCTGTCACCCAATCTGAAGTGCAGTGGTGCAATTATAGCTCATTGCAGCCTCCAACTCCTGGGCTGAAGCAATCCTTCTACCTCAGCTTCCCGAGTAGCTGGGACTACAGGGCACACCAGCACACTCAGCTAATTTTTTAGCCAGAGTCTCTCTATGCTGCCCAGACTGGTCTCGAACTCCTGGCCTCAAGCAATCCTCCCACCTCGGCCTCCCAAAATGCTGGGATTACAGGCATGGCCCATCATGCTGGCCTATACTTTGAAGATATTTTTATAATCTTATCTACACACATGACATTAATAGTCATTTTATGTCTACTAAACGCTTCTCTGTTACCTAATCTCTCTCTTGAATTCTAGATCCCATCTTTATATGGGTGTCCCATAGTTCTCATACCCCTATGTCTGTATGTCTCGTATCTGTAAGTTTAAGCTAATATTGCCCTCCTTAGCTTCTTCAGGAATCAACCAGTTACTCCTCCTGACTTGTATTTTGTTAGCAGAACATCTACTCTTCTACTTGCTGAGCCTATCACCTGTCATTTTAGTTTCCATTCAGTCAATTGCCAAACTTTGTAGTCTGTTTTTAGCATCTTTTGATTATGTCTTTTCTTTTTTTTTTAAAAGAAATTCTTATTACCTGAAACCTGGACCATTGTAAGAGCCTCCAAAGATGCCTTTCAGCTTATTGCCCCTTTTCTCTCCTGCCTACTTTATATAATGCTACCATATTGAAAGTTTTAATCCACTGGTTTATTCATGTGAGCACTTTTCTTAGAAATTCTGTAGTTCCCTGTTTCAACTTATGTAAAAGCTAAATCAATTTATGTGAGTTGAAATTATTAACTATTAATAAAATAATACTACCTCACATCTGTATCATGATTTAAAGTAGATGAATTGCTGTATTCTTCTGTTACAATCCAAGTGAATAAAAACTTAGTAAAACAAACTAAAATCAGTATTAAAGGAAGACTTTGGGATGAACTGTGAAATTCTGTAGACCCAGGACTTCTTTAAAATTGATACTGCATGGTTGGACACAGTGGCTCCTTCCTGTAATCCCAGGACGTTGGGAGGCCGAGGCAGGAGGATCACTTGAGCCCACGAGTTCAAGAACAGCCTGAACAATATGGTGAGACTCTTGTCTCTACAAAAAAATAAAATGAAGTAAAAATAACCAAGCATGATGGCATGCACCTACAGCTCCAGATACTCAGGAGGCATAGGCAGGAGGATTACTTGAGTCCAGGAATTTGAGGTTACAGTGAGCTATGATCATGCCACTGCACTCCAGCCTGGGCGACAGAGAGAGACCTTGTTTCAAAGAAACAATTGTTACTGCATGTGTTCAATTCACATCTGGACCATGGTGTTCCATGATTATTCAGCTGATGCTTTCCACCATATCTATGTGATATTCCATTTTCTGTTACTTATTTTCTTCAATTTAATGTAAATATTTCATAAAATGCTAGTTTTAGGTCTCCTCTCCCAGCTGTCTGATAAGTTGATCTTTTCTATGATTTCTCTTTCCTAGTTGACTTGTTTTCAATTTCTAGACAAGTGGCATTGTTCCATGTAGGGCCAAGTAACTTACTCAAGATCAAGAATTCTTAAGTTTTCTCAGAAAAATGACATCTGTCAATCCTCATTAATTTAGAGTCATTTTTTTCTTGATGAGATGCTCAGAACTTTTGGAACCATTCAGTGTCCAGAACTTTGGTTTGCTTGACTAGCTAAACTACTCATTTATAAGAAAGAGAATGGAAAGTCATGATTATTTTTGAATTGGGTAGAACTTCTTGGGCCAGTCATTTCTTAAGGCTAGAGTTCTAGAACTAAGAACAGAGAGAAGTTGATTTGGAATTCTTATAATGTCTGTAATATAGATAAATGAAATGAATAAAATACATCATGCTATAAAATTATTTTCAATTTTCAATACATGTTGTTTATCTTATTATAGGTGTTTTGAGGATAGAATAGGATTTATTGAGCTGAGTTAATTGCTAATTCAGTACAAATAAAATAACGTAAGATTTTTGCAGTGTTTTAAGATGTTTTGATAGACTGTTTAATTATATTACAAAAGGTTGATTGTGCTATAAAATTATATATTCTTCCTTTACAGAGTCAGTAGCAAATGCGTGCTATTTCTAAGCTACATTATGTATCTGGAAGCTTGATAATTGCAGTTCATATTTTCTTACCAAACTGATAATGTGTTATTAATTCAGGTTTTTAAAAAATAACCTTCTAAATCCTTATGTTTTGTCCTAGGTTTAAAATTCTATGAGAACCAGGCTGCACATTCTTCTGCTCTTAGACTGTGTTGTTTTCAGAGATGCTAACCTGTTAGTGATTAACCAAGATTAGGGTCTTGGATGCTTGTGGTTATCAGAAAGCTTTCCCTGAGGATGTCTCCAGTCCAAAGAGAATTTCTGCATTTATGTCTAGGAGGAATGCCCTAAAACTGTATTGGCCATCTATAAAGACTACATTTGCTTTGTGAATGCTTGATGATGCTGTTGTGTATTGATTGAAGTGAAAACTTTGACAGCAGATGTACATGGTTTGGTCTTAGTTTTGAGATGCCAGACTGTGTTCATTTCAACCCGAATGGATTAAGAAGTAAATGTAGTTTAGTATATTTACAGTAAAAGAAGTTGTATATTATCTCTTTGTAGCCTCAGAATAGCCATGCAAAGCAGAATGTGTATTTTTCCAAGGTGTAGGTGAGAATGAAAGAAATTCCACTGCTAGCCACGTTCACTCATTTCTTTCTGCTTCCAAACTACATCTTTATAATTTCCCACTTTGTTATTTACTATTCTATTCCCTAACTATACTGTAAATTCTGTGAAATATTTTTATTTATTGTTTTCCCATTACCCATAGAGATTAATGAGTGAAAAAAAATCAGCGACAGAGCTGAGAGTCAAAGCCAAATATGAATCTAAATGTAGTCCTTTTTCTTTTTACTATAATGACTCATCTAAACATTTCTAAACTTCATTTTGAAAATAAATGATAATAACAAAATAATGCATAAACTTTCAAAAGAGTGAGTTGTTTACTATATTTTTCAAACCATTTTTCTCCTACTTTTTTTTATAATTCAGAAGCTGATTCAGAGAGAGCTGTAATAAGAAAGAGGTAAACAGTTTGTATTGATTAGTAGGAATATGTGCTTGTCTTCTCATATCACCCAATTTTTAGAGGCAGCTTAAATATGGAATTTCTTACTTCCTCTATGAAACGTCTCTTAGAGGCCCTTGGAATTCACAGATAATTCCTCTGACTCACACGGGTTATGGGCCACGTGTTCTGCCCATCTCTTTTCACTACTTAGTTAAATCTTTCTGTCCATCTTACCTCTTTTGCTGAGAGTGTATCTCAGCCTAACTAATTTCTATGTTAACATTTACCAAAAAAACTGACTTTTACCTAGTTGTTTATATTACTGTGAAAATAAGATGAGGTTTGGGGATGAGCCTAATGGTAAATGGAAGTTTATTAGACTTAAAAGCCTGGAAAGAATAGAGTTAAATGGTAGCCTTCGCTCTCTCCCTTGGGTTTACACAATAGACATCTGTAATTAATAAGGCCGTTCACAATACTTCTTGACACAGTGTTCTTGGCAATAATTATTGGCTGATCAGAAGGGGCAGACATATAGCTAGTTAATGATAGAGATGGACTGATATCAAAATATTCTGTCTGATACCAATAACTTCCTTTTTTCTGGATAAACTGTAATTGATTCCATGCATTTTATTTTTCTCCTTTATGAATTTGTTCTTACTGAAAAGAAAAAGAAGGGGTAAGCAAATGAAAACCTATTTGCCATCTTTTTTTTTTTTTGAGACAGAGTCTCACTCTGTTGCCCAGGCTAGAGTGAGTGCCGTGGCGTCAGCCTAGCTCACAGCAACCTCAAACTTCTGAGCTCAAGTGATCCTCCTGTCTCAGCCTCCCGAGTAGCTGGGACTACAGGCATGTGCCACTATGCCCGGCTAATTTTTTCTATATATATTTTTAGCTGTCTATATAATTTCTTTCTATTTTTAGTAGAGATGGGGTCTCACTCTTGCTCAGGCTGGTCTCGAACTCCTGAGCTCAAACGATCCACCCACCTCGGCCTCCCAGAGTGCTAGGATTACAGGCGTGAGCCACCGCGCCCAGCCCTATTTGCCATCTTTATGTCAGTCTCTGGTGTAAGTTGAAGTCAACCACAGCAAAGCTATTTGCTTTCTTTACCTCACTTTTAACAGAATTTTTAGAACCAGTTGGTACGGTAACATGTGGGAAAGAAGGTGAGATGAAGGAGTAATTTGCCTTCTTCTGTTAGGTAAACACTTTGGCTAGACGTTCATGTTTTTGTTTCTTTGTAATATGGTGTTACTTTCTACATGCTTCCTTTTGGTTAGAATATTCACTTGGAAAAGAAAATATTCGATTTGCTTTGCATTTCTAGGACACTCTTACAGCTCTGATGATGAGCACCGTAAGAAAAGGGTCTACCAAGTGTGGTTATGCCAGCGTCAAGTATCCTAAGGTGGTCACGAACAGCGTGAAGGGATCACCCTTATGCTGAGAACGGATTATTATTGCTGGAAGGAAACTAGCTCTTAAGGAAAAGATGCTCAAATTGATTATAGCCTCTCTGCAGTCCTTTCCTGGACATTGGAATTCAGTTGGGAAAGTTCTATGAAGTCTAGAGTTTTGGCAGTGGTGTTTTATAATGTTCAATTACCCTCGTGAAGATAAGAGAAAGAAAAATATTGGTTCATTCATAAATATTAACCATATTTAGTATGGCTCTAAATTCTGAGTTTTTTTTTTTTTCTTAAATTTAGCAATGACTCAGAAGAGTGTAAGTAAAAACCAGATACAGCAGTACGTATATATTCTGTCTTTTGCTATTTGAGAATATATGTTTCCATATAATTTTAGCAGTAACTAGAGTTTTGCCTAATTATAGCTGCAAATCTTAGGCAGCGTAATCTAAGAACGTGAAGCCAGATAGTAACACACAGAATTAGTTCTTCATGACCTAAATTGACTTGGCCAATCCACCACCATTAATGTTTCTCCACTTAGCATAGTAATAGCCACTTGAAAAGGTTTGTGGGTTTATTTTTGTTTTCATGTTGTTATATGATATGTGTGTGCAAAAGTACATATATACAGAATGGACATGAGTACACACATGTCCATTTTTTATAGAGATGGGGTTGCAAATGGGGTCCATAGTTTCCATTAGAAAGAATATTGATACTTCTGTCTGTATTGCTTTATAAGCTGTGTATCCCCAAATCAACAACATAGACTAACCATACTCCAGGCCTTCTCTAGAATTAAGTTGGACCATCAATTGCTTTTCTTTTTTTTTTTTTTATCTTTCACTCTCAGAATCTGCCTTTACTGATTTCCATTTTGGGATTATACCCTCCTCTACCTACATAGAGAAAAATGGTACAAGACACTGCCTTATGAAATTTCTTAGCCCATGTGCTTCAGTAGTGCTATGGGGCATATATCCAATTAGAAAACTCTCTGTCCCCTGCCTCCATTAGCAATTAATTTATTTTTTAAAATATTCATGTTATATAAATACTATTTGTGCAAAAAAAAAATAAGGAACAAACAAGCCAAAAGAAAAATAATATAAATTAAAATAATTTTAAAAGGTACTTCTTTTTCTTTCTTTGTCTTTCACTCTCTCTCTCCACCTCTGTCTTTTTGCCTCTCTTTCTATCTCTTTGTCTTTTTTCCATCTGACTGTCTGATTCTGTTTCCTGTCTGTCTTTAGGTCTCTGGATCTTTTCAATTCTCTGTTACAGTCATTCTGTTTTTGTCCTAGGACATTTTTTTTTAATATGTAAAGAAAGTCCTTTTATAAGTTGATAGTTAAAGCTTTGGAATCATCCTGAAATGGTTTTGATTCTTGAACCTGCTCCCTGTATCTTGGAAACATTATTTAAAGTGACCAAGACTCTATTTTTGCATCTGTAAAATGTGACTGTTATAATAATTAAAACAGATAAAGTGTTATGTACAGTACTTGACATTTGAGAAAGAAATGGGAGCAGTTACTCTTATGAGCATGCTTATTTGTGTGTTTTTACATACTTTCCTGATTATTGTCTTATGATAAATTTCTGGAAAGAGAATTGCTTGGTTACATGGCATGCATTTTTCTTTTTTTAACATACACTGCCAAATTGCCATCTGGATACATTTGGTCTATTTACATTATAACATCAAAATGGAAGAATGTTCATACCTTAGCCAAACTGTGTGTTATTATTCTATTAAATATAATACTTCCTAATGATAAATGAATGTTTTTATTATTTTTAGTTTGTAGTGCTTTGATTAATAGTGAGGTCAAACTTTCTTTATATTCTTTAATGAATTGTAGGTTCATATACTTTACACATTTGTTCATTGAGGTATTTTTCTTTTTCTTATTGATGTATTAGAATTCTTTATATATTAAGAATACTAGCCCATTGTTATATATGATGTAAATATTTCACCCAGTTTGTTTGTTTGTAATTTAATTATGGGGATGTTTTTGGTACAGGGATATTTTAATTGTTATCTGTACAAATCATTGGTTTTTTGTGATTTTTGCCTTTGCAGATCTAAGTGTTAGAAAATATTTTTCTTGTCTTGAGAAATGCATATTGCTTTCCTCTTTTTGGCTATTAGTCAAGTCTTCATTAATAAGTCTTTATTAAGTTTTCTGTGGCATCAAGCCATGCAGGATGCCATAGATAATATAAAATTTTGATTAAACATTATTATACTCAATCTATGTTACAAAATGGGCTACATGCAAACTTATTTATTAAAAATTATACCTGGAATTTGTGAATTTATTTGACATTCTATGGATGCTGTCTGAAATTCTCAACATTCTATTAAGTAACACAAAATATTACAGAAATCACTTGATGAAAACTTGTCAAAAATTGCTTTGTGCTGAAATAGTCTGTACTTTTTCATTGTTAGTTTTGTTTGCTTTTCTAGCATCACAACAGAGCCTTTGCAACTCCTTCAGCATTATTATTTTTCTGTGAGCTATAATGTGAGAGAGGCCATTCTCTTTTCTCTGTTGCTGTGACCTCACAATATCAATATAGCCCTCCCAGCCCAGCCGCTTCCTAATGTTATTTCCATCAACTTGCTTCCTATGTGTTCTATGTTATTCTTTGAATTTTTAGGCCACCAAATAATCTTTGAGAAGATATATCAACATCAAGTCCTTTCAAAGAAATCATCAAAGAAGAATTTTACTTCTTTGATGCAGATTCATTTAGGCGCAGTTGTCTCAGTGCTCATTGATGGCATTGTCTTTTCCAGGCCATCATGTAGGGATGTTATCATGTCATTTTCATCTTTCACTTGTTTTCATTGGCCTGACAAACAGTATGGTGATCCAAGAGAAATTAATCATTTTTTATACATTTAAATCATATATATTATTTCATACTGTAGTGTAATTTGTTTAGTAACTCTCCTTTTTTCCTCCCAACTATTGAATAATTTCACTTTTTAAAATGTAATGCATTATTTATGTTCACCTCTGTTCAACCCACTTTTTTTTTTTTTTTTACTAGGTTATATTTCTGATTTCAGGAATAAGAAATAGAAGAGCTGAATTGGGATTGGGGTGGGTGGGTAGAGGCTCATACATTGCAGAAGCAACAATGTGGTTTTTGTTGGTTAATAATGAAATTTCTAATATTAGATACCTTATAACATATTTCATCTAATTTGAGTCAGTTTTAATTTCATGCATCTATTACCATTTTTTCAAATGGTCAAATTGCCAACTTTTCCAAACTGTTTCCTCTCTGCTATCACCACTGCCATCTTGCCAACCACAAGATTTGAGTGTGTGTTACTATGAATTTTTCTCTTTTCCCTTTTTCCAATGTCTTGCCTTTTTCTAGGCAGCTCAGAACCAAATTTACTGTTCAGCTATAGCAACTACATAGGTCCTTACTGCATGCTGATTTCTGATCTCCTTTCCTCTTTTTCATTCCATGAATGTGTTTTCTTGTATCCTTTGTAAAAAAGCAGGGTATAAACTGCCAAACTTTAAAAAAAGGTTATTATGTCTATTATATACCCCCAAATTAATATCATATTTTCCTCTGCATTTACTTAATTGACCACAGCTTAGCTTATTTTTCCAATAATGATGAAGGAATTTACCATGATATATCCATATTTAATTGATACACATTATGGCCAACTCTTAACTCAGGAACTTGAACCACTGGCAGATGGGTTTCTGGGCAGTAATTTATCCATCTTGCAAACCTTATTAAGTGACATAACACACAAGAGGCACCAGGCTGGGCACCCATGATACAACACACACCACCGCTTCTGTTCTCACTGGGCTCACAGTCTAAAGTGGAAGCCAAACAACAAACACTGGAAATACAGTGTGGCAAGTGCTGTGATAGAAGCATGCAAACGTACTACGTGGTGGGGGTGGCTGTGGTGTCAGAGAACAGTGTTAGTAAATGTGCAGAAGTGAGAAAATGAAGGTAATCAGGACTTGTAACTAGTTGATTGAGGCTAGTAGCACATCGTCTGAGAGGACGAGTCTCTAAAAATTGATCTACCAAAAAAGACATTACAAGCCCAGTGAGGGGCTTTATTCTAAGTGTGATGGGCAAGCACTGGAGACTTTTAAGAAGAGGTGAAGAGTGGCATTGTCAGAGTTGAGGGCTCTTTGGCTTGCTCAAGGGCATGGAAGGTTTACACCCAGGTTTGTCCTTCGCTACACCAGTGGCCTCCCACACGTCAACCTCTTTGTTGTTTGCAGATGAGGAGGGAGGTTTAGAGAGGGAAGTGTTTTGCTAAAACTCATATGAATAACCGTGCAGAGCCTGAGTTAGAACACAGGTCTCCTGACTCACAGGAAAGGCATCATGCCTACGTCCCCTGCCTAGAACAGACAGGGTATGAGGAGCCCAGGAGAAAGGGAGATTAAGATGAGGCTCTGGGATAGAACATTGAAGTGCACAATGAAGGAAGTGTCCATGTAGCAAGAGGCTTCTCCATACAAGGCAAACGTGAGTCAGCAGGTGATGGTGGAGCAGTGACTTCCTTACTGGTTACCAGGTCACTGGGTTTTAGGTTCTGACCCCAGATACTTTCATTCATGAGTTATTATCATTGTCAAGGGACTTAGTTTGTCTGTGGAATATCATTCATAATCATTTAAAACAAATATATTCAGCTCCTGCTATGTGCCAGAAACTATCTTAAGTGCTGAGGATACAAAGGAAGGAACACAGTCCCTTCATTCATAGGGCTCTGATAGAAGAAACAGCATGTAAACAAATGAATGACACCACAACATGGTAAGTGGAGAAACAAGTATGAAAAATGCTTTCTGGTAGCATGGAGGACAGAATGTCACTGAGCTTGGGGTGGGGACAGGTCGGGGGAGTGACTGGAGTGATGTGACATTTGATCTTAGAAAAATGCATGAAGAATTACCAAGAAGAATGGGGGAAATATTTCTAAATAGAGAAACATATGCAAAATGCATAAATGATTTATAAGTTTTTCAAAAATAACAAATTATATTTTTACTGCGTCTTAATTTCAAGCATAGGGACAGATATGTTCCTCTCACTCATGATTGGGTTTTTAGGTAAATGTCATTGTAAAAGAGTTTCATCATTTTTATGACTTCTGAGCTTGACACAGTCAGGTGTGAGGTCTGTGTCACCTTTAACGAGTTCTCTCCTGTTAAATAACTGTTTTTCCCAATCTTGAGGCATTCAGGCTTGCATATGAAGCACATCTGGACATGTGTTTTAAGGATAAATAGAAAAATCAATTTTTCAATGGTACAATGCTGATGTGAGTCTAATATTTTCCACAAAATAAAATCATATTTCTTTTTTTTTTTTTTTTGTTGAGACAAAGTCTCACTTTGTTGCCCAGGCTAGAGTGAGTGCCGTGGCGTCAGCTTAGCTCACAGCAACCTCAGACTCCTGGGCTTAAGCGATCCTACTGCCTCAGCCTCCCGAGTAGCTGGGACTACAGGCATGCGCCACTATGCCCGGCTAATTTTTTCTATATAGATTTTTAGTTGTCCATATAATGTCTTTCTATTTTTAGTAGAGACGGGGTCTCGCTCAGGCTGGTCTCGAACTCCTGACCTTGAGCAATCCACCCGCCTCGGCCTCCCAGAGTGCTAGGATTACAGGCGTGAGCCACCGCGCCCGGCCTAAAATCATATTTCAAAAATAACTTTAAGAAAGTTTTGTCTTAGGTATTTACATTTTGAAAATAAAATGTCCAATTTTGGTGAAAAATGTGAAACTCTCCGCTCAAACCTTAAACCTTAAAAATCATTTTCTTGCTTTTATTTGGTTTTGTGTTTCCATAGATGTTATTCGTATATTTTTAAGCCAAATTACTGCATTAGAGATAAATATTGAACTGGGTAACATGACTTTATAAAGTAAAGGTGAAAAAAATCTAGTCCTCTGTTTGCTATTTTAATCTGCTCTTGGTCTTAATCACTGTTCAGTTTGGTTATGATTTACCCAGGTAGTGTATTAAGTGAAATTCCTCCCAGGTGGGATGGGCGGACTCTAAGCTTTTCACTTTCTTGGCATCAGTAGCTTAGTGATCTATGTTGTCATGCTAGTGAGGTCTTAGTGATGAACCATTAAATAAAATGATCTGCCCCCAGGCCAGGGAGTTGGTTGATTGCCAAACAGTAATCCAGTACAATTAACTATCAAAGATTTGAGCACTCCATTATTCTAAGAGATGGAACTGCAGCCATCTGGAAAAGCAGAGATGGTGATTGATCGTCTGGTTAAGTTTTTGTTTGGAGACACATTTAAATAGTTAAATTTATTGTTATAACATTTAAGTATATTTCAGCTTTTAGTCTTCTTGAGCTCTAATTTTCTGCAATTCCTAGATGAAAATAAAATAGAACTTGTTCAGTATTTACCAAGGGTAGAAATGTTTAATTTATGGTCTATACCTCAAATCCTTGGTGGAATGAAGTGGGATATAAATAAATAAATGCTCTCTGTGAGAGAGTTTGAAAATATCCTACAGTATTAAGACAGGTAAATGACCTACGTGATCAAATCTTTGTTTTTTTAAGATATGTTGCTCTAAGCTTATGTTGTTAAGCTATTTTTAGGTACAGGAATCATAAACATGGTCATTCAGTACCTTTAAAATATTCTTTTAGCAATTCAAGCAATCACCCAGTATACTAATAAGAATCTAAAGATCATATAATGTTTTTCACGTTTTGTTCTAGAGTACATACTGAGTTCAGTAGATAAGGAAAAACTGCTTTCTCATTTTCACTGTTTTTTTTTTCTCCTAAGAGCTTTTTTCTTTTCCTTGGATTTCTAAAGCTGCACCTAACATTCAGCACAATAAATAGATACACATACTCATAGGTCAGTATGCAGTATCTCAGCATCACACCCTGTGAAAGAACATGGCTCCTGGATTGTGGCTTTTGAGCAGATACAAATTCATGTGTTCATTACTTCATTAAGATTCTTTTATTATTGAGCATCTAGCACGTGCTGAGGACAGGTTAGGCACTGAGGATACAGGGTCAAACGAATACATTTTTGCCTTCATGGAGCTTACAGTTTGAGAGTGGACATAGACACTTAAAATCACATACAGTATCTGATTAAAATTATGGTATGTGCTATGAAAGAGAAGTTCACTGGGCTGTGGAGGTGTGTAACAAAGGACTTTAATGCCCTAGTCTGAGGAGCTAGGGAAGGCTTTATGAATCAGAAGGGAAGATGGGGAGTTGAAAGTGAGTCTGGCTCTCAATAGAAAGGCTGGATTGATTTCCTAGGTTTTAACAGGGGTAATATTGTCCCAGGGGTGTTTTAGAAATTTGTGAAGGTGTTGTTGATGGTCACAGTGATAGGCTGTTACTAAAGGCATTTACTACATGGGGGTCCGGTCCACCAGACAACTACAGTGTGTGAGAGATCAGCAGAGGGAAAATTGTTCTGCATCCCAATTCATGTTAAGTGATTAAACCTGTTTATATTTATGAGTTATAACCAAACCCTTTTTTATACGTAAAGTATTTTTTACCACAGTCTTGATATATACTGAAATATTCAGGAATGTAGCTATCTGGTACATCAAGGGAAGATGTTATCTTTGTTTAGTTTGATAGTTTACTAAGAGTTAATTATGACTTTGAAAAATTATATCACCCGCAGGAAACCTCCTCATGAAATGTAAGTTGCCCATGTAATATACTTGTAAATTCACAGAGATGCTACATGTATGTGCAAACATATGGCTACTTCATTATATAAGGTGGCCATACCTCAGCTTTTCCAAAATGAAATAAATGCATATTATTGTATTTTATGTTTCTTTTGTTTCTCCTTTATGTTATAGTTAGGTCATTATATTGATTTGTTTTAATTCTGTGTGTAGATAGGTAATGTTATATATGATTTTATTTCATTATAATAAGGAAGGCATATAAAAAGAGAGCCATGGACCCAACAGAGATGAAAACCACTTTTTAAACAATACATGTGTTTTAAAATATAAACAAAAGTGCTTTAATATTCAAGCTGAAATATTATTTGATTCTCTGATCTTGGAATGTTTTACAGATAAGACCTCTTGATTTTCAAAATAAATGAGGTTCACAAGCAAATGTCTCCATTTTGACTGCTTTCTGGCTTGATGTTTAGGGCAATCTCTTTGACTTTGTACTTAAATGCAGAAGGAAATAGGTTACAATTGGCCATTTGAGAATATTTGCATTGGGCTGTCCTATTTGGGCTGCTTAGTACTAGTATCATTGGACTGAATTCTCTAAAAATTGAAAGGGCATTTGGAGAAAAATTACTTACAAGTAAAATAAAGATTTTTAGAATGCTTTCTTGGAGTGGGTCTACTCCTCTGGAGGACAGCCAGTAGTTCAATGAAAACAGATTGAGATGTTTTACAAGAGAGTATTTTGTTTTAATAGATACCATCATGAATGAGTAAGACACCATCCCCACTAGTGCTACAAAGAAAGTATGATGAGTTTCTGGTCCAGAACACCTAATTATATTCTAAGGATTTATAGATATAGCCTCTTGGAGATTATAGGAAGTATGAAGTCAGGAGAAAAGAAAAAAGCTTTACTTAGAGTACACTAATTATTTTTCTATTAGACATAAGAACTTCTGGCTACAAAACAAATATTGAAGAATACAATTGCAGTTACTAGGAATATAGGAAGTATAATACAGGAAGTCAGATTTATAAGAAGAAGTTAATATCTTCCTGATTTTCATATTGACTTTTTGTGAAAACCAAATAAGATAATATGTAAACAGTATTTTGTGAGTTCTAAGTAAAAGGTAGTTGTTTTTCATAATTTTCCAAAATATGTATACTATTAGAATTATCTTTTGAAAGCCAGAAGTCTGAAACTTGTGATAAAACCAGATGCATATGTTTTCCTAAGGTGTGCTACAACAAAAATTTTTGAATTACCAATTCTTACACTATTTATCTGTCGAGGTTCCAATAAATACAGATAAAGCTAATTTACATTTACAACCCCTGGGTTCATCTTTGTGTTACCTTTTCCAAGAGAATCTAGAATCTTCCTTCAAGATGCCAATCTATAGTCATCTTTTATTCTATATCTAAAATATATTTTAATGAGTATATTGATGCTCTCAAATAGATGCAGTTTTAGGCCTTCCACTTCTCCAGTGGAATTCAAAGAATTGCCACTTGCCAAATAAGGTCTAGGCAATAGCGAACATGAAGGAGAAGATATTCGAGGGGTAAAAGGATATTATTCTTTCTCCAGAAATACCAACACCCTAAGATCTGTCCTTGATACTTTTCTGCTTTGAGGTGCCGCATCAGAGTCTCTCAGGGCTCCCCTTTGAATCTCTTCATCATCTTTATTAAATTTCATTTTTCTCATTGTTTTTTTTTTTTTTTTTAATTTTTATTTTTTGTTTGTTTTTCAGCTCATTAAGGGGGTACAAAAGATCAGGCTATATACATTGCCCATGCCTCCCCATCCCCCCGAGTCTGAGCTTTAGTTGTGTCCATTTCCTAGACAGTGCACATCACTCTCATCATATAGGTGTGCACTCCTCCCCTCCCCCCACCCCATCCCTCCCAGAGAGAACTTCAAACGTGTCCATTCCCCAGGCAGTGTGCATCGCACTCATCAAGTAGGTATACACCCATCCCTTCCACCCAGCCCCGACCTCTGTCCAATACCCAATTGGTGTGAATCCCAAATGTGCACTCAGGGAAACCAGTTTGCTGGTGAGTACATGTGGTGCTTGTTTTTCCATTCTTGGGATACTTCACTTAATAGAATGGGTTCCAGCTCACTCCAGGAGAACCAAAGAGATGCCATATCGCCATCATTTCTAATAGCTGAGTAATATTCCTTGGTATACATATACCACATTTTGCTAATCCATTCATGAATCGATGGGCATTTGGGTTGTTTCCACATCTTTGCGATTGTGAATTGTGCTGCTATAAACATTCGGGTGCAGGTGTCTTTTTTATAGAATGACTTTTGTTCTTCTGGGTATATGCCCAGTAATGGGATTGCTGGATCGAATGGTAGGTCTACTTGAATCTGTTTAAGGTATCTCCACATTGCTTTCCACAGGGGCTGCACTAGTTTACAGTCCCACCAGCAGTGTATGAGAGTACCTGTCCTGTCTCTCCACACCCACGCCAACATGTATAGTTTTGGGACTTTTTGATAAAGGCCGTTCTCACTGGAGTTAAGTGATATCTCATTGTGGTTTTGATTTGCATTTCCCTGATGATTAGAGATGTTGAACACTTTTTCATATGTTTGTTAGCCATTTTTATATCTTCTTTTGAAAAATTTCTATTCATGTCCTTTGCCCACTTTTTGATAGGGTTGTTCGATTTTTTCTTACTGATTTTCCTGAGTTCTAAATAGATTCTTGTTATCAGTCCTTTATCTGATGTGTAGTATGCGAAAATTTTTTCCCATTCTGTAGGTTGTCTATTTACTCTTGTGACTGTTCATATACGCCAATAACAGTCAAACGGAGAACCAAATTAAGGACTCAATACCCTTCAAAATAGCAACAAAGAAAATAAAATATCTAGGAATATATCTAACTAAGGAAGTAAAGGACCTCTATAGGGAGAACTATGAAACTCTGAGGAAGGAAATCGCAGAACATGTAAATAGGTGGAAAACCATACCGTGCTCATGGATCGGTAGAATCAACATTGTTAAAATGTCTATACTGCCCAAAGTTATCTACAGATTCAATGCAATCCCTATTAAATTACCAACATCTTTTTTCACAGACATAGAAAAAATAATTTTACGCTTTGTATGGAACCAGAGAAGACCCCGTTTAGCAAAAGCAATATTAAACAACAAAAACAAAATGGGAGGTATTAATTTGCCAGACTTCAAACTTTACTACAAGGCTGTGGTTCTAAAAACAGCCTGGTACTGGCACAAGTGCCGAGACACAGACCAGTGGAACAGAACAGAAAATCCAAATATAAAACCATCCTCATATAGCCATCTAATCTTTGACAAAGCAGAAAAAAACATACTCTGGGGAAAAGATTCCTTATTTAATAAATGGTGCTGGGAAAACTGGATATCCACATGTAGAAGACTAAAACAGGACACACAGCTCTCACCCCTCACAAAAATCAAATCACGGTGGTTAACAGACTTAAACCTTAGGTCAGAAACTATTAGAATTCTAGAAGAAAACGTAGGTAAGACTCTTACAGACATTGGCCTAGGCAAAGAATTTATGAGGAAGACCCCTAAGGCAATCACAGCAGCAACAAAAATAAATAAATGTTTTTTTTTTTTGACCCCTCAAGACATCCAGATGTTGAGGATGAGAAGCCATTCTCATTATTTCCTCTTTCTTCTGTGCCTGCCACCTTCCTGTATCAGGGCCCCAGCTTTTCTACTTTTAACGTGGCAGCCCAACTGCCACTCCACTCTGTTCCCACCCTGCCATACCATGGCAGTTCCCAATCTATGGTTTGGGGTTTCTGAAGCCTAAGACTCTTCAGCAATAAGGGCCTTAGATGAGAAAACAAGGTTCATTTAGAATCATAAACAGTTGAAGAATAAGAACAAGAAAGTGATTTGTTGTTATATGTGATATTAGTTGTAAATAAGCATATTGCTTGAGAAAACTTATAAATATCATAGTTGATTGTTATTGAGGAAATGACAAGGCAAAAAGAGAGAAAAAATCAGAATTTGCTATGGTTCTAAGAAATACTAATTTTAAATGCATAGACTGCTTAAAATTTATGTCTAATTATAGTTGATACCAGTGATAATTATGCATGTTGTGGACTCTCAGGTTTAAAAGTGACCATAAGAGCACACCACCATTTAAAGGCACATCATTGCAAATGGATCACATTAATTTTATGTTGCTATTATAGCAGCTAAACTTATATTTATGTGTTCATAATCTTTATTATTTATTTTTCTTATTACATGGTTTGGTCTAAATAATATCAACAAATGGAGGGAATATTAAAGCATTTAGAATGCCACAGGGGTTCTTTCTAAACACTAGTCAGATCCTATATATAAAGACGTTAGGATTACATATTTTCAAAAGGGTATATAAGGAACTATAAAGGGATAAAGTTGGTTTAAATACTTTATACAGTTTCTTAAAGGAAATTGTCAATGCAATTGAGATTAATTTGTTTGGAGAGGTGACTAGGGAGTACTTAGTAACTTTTTCAAGAAGCTTAGTGATTTATTTATTTGTTTGTTTGTGTTTGTTTATGCTAGTCAGTTCTCTAATTTCACAGACCAGCTAGGTTTACAGGGAAATTAAGGAGAGATCATTTTCACATTGAGATCTTCTCGACTGTAAGTGGATGATAAAGCATTGGTACCTGCTTACCAAGGAAAGCCATGAAATCTTCATCCTTATGGATTCTTTAAAACAATGGTCTCGCCAGATTTGAGCAAAGCATTGATCTAATCAGAGGCTTGAGTATAAAAGGGATATCATTTTGAAGTTTCTTTTATTGGCCATTTATATTGAAGTGCAGGAATAAGTATCATTCCAAAAGGACCAATACTCTAAATGTCTAGTTCTGCCCATGTCTACTCCAACTGGTTTTGTCAAAGGCTGGTTTTCCATAAGTTTGCCCCTATTACTGACATTCTTTTTTTTAACCTAATATTAGTATTATGTAACTTTTTTGGCTGTGTTATTAATATAAAAGTCATTTCTTCCATGCCGTGGATTAAGCAGTGCCTTTCTATTGTTCCAACTTTCTGGGATTCTTCACAATAGGTTCCAGACCTAGGTTAATTAACAACTCTGTTAACACCTCCTTGAGCTCAAGTGGTTCAAATACAGCCTGCTGAGACATTATTTCTTAAAAGGTGAGGACTAATGACCCAACTTTCAGGCACCATCTCAGAGGCCAGTTTTCAATCTCGTAAAAATTTTAAGTCAAGGAAGCTCAACATAGAAAGTCATGAGCTGTCATAAAATACTATTCCGGATATAGTTGTTTAGAACTGCCTGGGCACTTGGTAACCTAAAATACAAGTTAATAGTAATTCCACCTCATTTAGTTGTGTTTAAGGTGCTTGAGAGTTATGCTTAATAGACCATAAAAATTATACCTTAAGACACTACTTAAATACAATAATAAATCCTTGTGCAAAGTTCTACCAGAAAGTGCAATTAAAAAAAAAATCATTATAAATGTTAACTAAACCTCACATATTTTTCTTTATGAAAAATATGAAGGCTATTCATTATATACAATTTTACATGTGCCAAAATTCTTAAAATAAGTTAATTGCAGAGGCTATAGGTTGGTTTATGCTTTTTTTATTTTTTTGGTAATTTGGATAGTAAATATTTACATGTAGTTTTACTCAAAGCTTAGTATGTTATATGTATAGATTAATATATCTTGAATGAAATGAATTTATCCTCTCCAATAAATAGCTTCAGAATATAATACCAGCAGAAATCACCTCTAAGTGGCATGCAACAAAAATTGGGTGGCAGTTTGAAATGTACCATGATGTCAATGTTCCTATATTATGACTAAATATTTATTGGGCTAAAAAGAAATAAAATGTCATAAATTAGACTGTCACAAAACAGGGAACAGAACAGATTATTCCCTATCTATTGCATTGCCAGGCATAGTACTCTTAGGTACTGCACACCTGTTATGCTATTTTATTTAATCTTCAAAACAATTCCATGAGGCAGTTATTATAACTCTTAATAAAAAGATGGGAAAATTGAGCTTTAGCAGTTAGATATTTCATTCAAGACCACAATGCCATGAATTAAGGAAGCAGCATCCAAAACTTAATCTATCCTACTTGAAAAATCCACACTTTCATCTTTATCACAACAGATATATGACATGACCATACTTAAAGAAAGAGCTACCAGGGAAGTCTTTCTGGCATATCTAATATCCCTCAGTGATAGAAGGAATGGCTAGAACATAAGGAGTTTAAAAATATTATACATAATTAGGAGAGAACTTTGAAAAATAATTATGTAATAATAATACCACTGCATTTTTTAGAAATCTTGTCAAACGAGTGTTAAAAAGGATAAATTGAAAATTGATCATTTAGGCTGCTGTCAAAAATTTTATATAGGTAATTGGACTTTTTGTTAAGAAATAATCATTAATGTCTTACTGTCTGATTCTAGCAAACATTTTAGTGTTTTCTCCAATTTTAATAAAATTTGCTTGTGAGTGGTTGCTGAGAGCCTAATCAAATCAACACTTTTGTGTGGCCATCATATGAATTAAGAATTATTCAAAAGTGACTGCAGCTTGAGTATATAAAGTGATCCTGGTCCACAACATACAAGCATGTTTTTAATTTTTATCTCACATGTAACTTAAATACATGAATAACTTTTCTTTACGGAAGTATCCAATTTCAGTTATTGCTTGAAAAGTAAAAACAGCATCAACATTATTATTTTCGTGGCCACGGCCTGTGGATAGTATTGAATGCCTATATTATTGGTTATTAATAAACATCTCATGAGGTTTTTAGACCTTGCAAGCATCTATAGATTTAAAATAATAACAGAAAATTACTAACAGAAATGTACTAACTAGTTTCCCTTTTTCCTTTTCTACATAGAATGGAGGCTAGCGGGTAAAATAATACACAGGACAATATTTTGAGAGCAATTAATTTAAGTATTTAAAAAATATTTGTAAAATATTTTATAATAATTCTTTAAATTATTATAAAACAATATTACATTATTATGTATAAGAGATGGTTTTACTACTTTTCAATTACCATTGAAAGGAATAAGTTATTGTCTCAAGAATATTCACCCTTTCTCAAGAAACTGTCTGCAACATTCTATTGGTACAGCACAGTTTTTGGCTAATCTCAGATATTTAATTAATGTAGTTTTCTTTCCCTGAATACTCAGTTACTCTTAATCAAAACCCAGGGGAAAGACAATCTCTTAAGAAAATCAGAGTTTACTTGTTTCTTTCTCTGTCTCTCTCATAAAGCAGGGTGTGTGTGAGAGAGAGAGAATATGGCATAACATGACATGAGTCTAGGAATCAGCATAGTCTAAGCTTGCATCGCAGCTTTGTCATAGAAGTGACAGAAATGTCTTAATTTTACAGAGGCTCAGTTTTCTCATCGGTAAAATGGAGATTAATTTAGGTCACATAAAAGTGCCTTAATCCACCTTGCATTGATTCAGTGAAATTTAGTTTCATCCCTTCAATTTTCATACCTCTGGGCTGGAACACATTAGTTAGGTAAACCGTTTTGTTTTTCTCAGTTTTGCCCTGATAAAAAGGAAACAGCGTGAGTCCTCCTGGCCTTCTCTCCTACCTCTCATGTGTTATCCCAGCACACCTTAAAATGTTGCTAGGTAAAAATTGGTGTACACGGGTATTGAAGTTTTCTTACAGACCTACCAAAAATATATTCAGGAGAGCAGGGGAACCAAAATGTATTAGATACCTGCACATGTCAGTTTATATGTTACTGCCTGACTTAATCTGATAAAAAAATACGTGACAGGTAGTATTAGCCATATTTTACAAAAGAAATTGAGTCTTCAAGGAATTAAGTAACTTCCAAAAGGCAAAAGCTGGTGAGTGGTGGAACAAAACTTTGTTCTTCCGAAATACAGTATGTTTTTGTCATTAAAGGAGAACTACTTTTCTAAATGCAAGCACATGGATAGTTATTGAACATTTTCTCTAGTCATGGCATTTTATAAAGATGGATTGGACATTGGGCCTGTATTGGACACATTATTGGAATAAATAAGGCATGTGTGTAAATAACTGTAACAAAGATAGAATGTGTTTATCACCGTAAGAAGAATTCAGATAAAGTGCTTTTTGTTTTAAAGGAAGACAAAGATACTTCTGATTGTGGCAGTGAAGGAAGTCTTTTTTGTTGTGGTGACATTTAAATTGGGCTTTAAATTATGGGTAGAATTTGGATATGTCCACATAGGAAATTTGAGAAGGGTAGAAAGAGGGAGGAGTATGAACAAAGGCATATCAATAAGGTAATAACTTTTAGGCATTTTAAAAAATGGTGAACAGTTGAGTTTTTCTGGAAAGCAATGGAGTAATCAAGAAAAGAATGTCAAAACTTAAATGACTTGTAAAGGATTTGGGAATTAGTTTGGTAGACACTGGGGTGCCACTGATGGATTTTAATTGCAAAATTGGCATAATGTCATTTAGGAATAATATTATTAATGGTAATAAATAGTAATAACTCAGGCCATGATGCTCAATGTACAGTTTGTGATCGTAGTCAAGCAGGCCATTTAGGGGCTGGGGACAAGAGTTCCAATGAGAAGTAAATTGTTTTGGTAGGGACAGTGGGTATAGGGAAAAGGGAAAAGATCAGGGCAATGTTAGATTAGGTGAACACAACTGTTTAGATGCCTGGGCAGGGAAGAGAAAGAAATTTGAGGTGACACCCACTTGTCTGTTTTGTTTCATCATCAGAAACATGGTGGGCACAGAGGAGGAACATGGCAAGCTTGGAAGGAAGGCTCACAAACTCATGTAGACTTGTAGAGTTTGGGGAAAAGGGGGAAGCCCCAGCAGGAAATAAATTTTGGGTTATCAAGACATGGTGTGGATTTGAGGAGAAAAGTCATTGTTAGGAATCTTGGTTTGTGAGTGAGCTGCATCCAGGAGATAAACTAAACTAAGAGAGAAAATGAAATGATAGAGGGAGACTTGATATCAAAAGACAGAGAGCACAGATGAAACACCTATATGCTTACATATTAAGACAAGGAAAAAGAGATGGCAAAAAAGACAAAACAGAAGCATCCAGAAAGATAAGCAAGTACAGGGCTTTTTATGAGAGCTAAATGAAGAAGGGATTTCAAGAAAGTAGTGTTCAGCAATGCCAAATATTGCAGGGAAACTCAGGGAAATGGATAATATGAACAATTTTTCCAAAAAGCCTCATTTTTGCACATGAAGAGTGAATGTGTTTCCATGTCCATGACATCATCAGTTTCCTTGCATAATTTTCTATATTACTTTAGAGTTTGATAAGTTGGGACAATTTCACGTGGCTCTACTTGTAGAGTAAAGAGTCACTTGATTTCATTCCCTTTGTAAATTGTCACATATATCCGTGTCTACTGACTATAAGTGCATAGAGCAAAGATCTTAAAAATCATTATTTAAATAACACAAAAACTGTGAATATTTTATGTAGATTACATTTTTCCCACTACCTTATTTGGTATTCTATGACTACTGTTTTTTCGCTCAAACTACTTCTCAGCAGCCTACTCCCTTGCGGGCTCCATACTGGGGCCAGAAACCTGTGGGAGTTGCTGCCTTTTGCTACTGTCTCAGCGCTGTTAACTGGTGCTTGCTTTCCCCAAATCAAGGCTGCAGAGGCAAAATAAAAACTATGATTTCTTTTATCACCATTCCACCAGGCAAATGGAAATTTTTAGCTTTTCACAACTCTTTTCAAAGCTTTCCTGGACCTGTGCTGACACAGGGTCTGTCAAAAATACCATTGTTATAAAACCAATAAATTTTGTTATAAGAAATAACAAACTCAGTCTGGGCGTGGTGGCTCATGCCTGTAATCCTAGAAATTTGGGAGGCTGAGGCAAAAGAATCGCTTGAGGCCAGAGTTCAAGACCAGCCTGAGCAAGAGTGAGACCCTGTCTCTGCAAAAAATAGAAAAATTAACTGGGTTTGTTGGCATGCAAGGCTGAGGCAGTCTGAGGCAGGAGAATAGCTTGAGCCCAGGAGTTTGAGGTTGTGATGAGCTATGAGGACACCACTGTACTCTAGCCCAGGCAACAGAATAAGACCTTGTCTTGGGGGAGGTGGGAGAAAATAGAAATAACAAACTCTATCTAGACACCCTTCCCACAAGCATCTCAAATTCAATATGTCTAAAATATAGCACATCCTTCTCCCCTCACCTGTTCTTCGTATCTCTTCTCCCATCTCTGTCAACGGCAGCATCCTCTGCTCTCTTGCCCAAGCTAGAAACCAGAGAGTTGTTTTTAAGCTTCTTTCTACTGCCCTCCTCTATGTCCAGTCAATAAGCGAAGAAGTTCTATCAAATATTATGTCCAGATTAACTCTTGCAATCTGCCTGGTACTTCTACTCCCTTGCCTGCCAATAGTTGTCCTTCACTGTCGTTCATCCTAGCCATGTTTATTGCACATATTGCTGTGTGCTGGGCATTATGTCGGTACTGGAGATAAAATAATGAACAATGAAGAATCAGTCATGCCCTCATGAAGCTTACAGTCTGGTGGAGAAGACAGGCACCTATCACTCAATAATGCTAATATTTAATTACTGATGGGACGAATGTTCTAAAGAAAACATACCAAGTACAGCAAGAGAAAAAACGGGGCAGATTTCTTAAGAAAAAGAAGAGACTCTGCAGTAGAAAATCTTTGATTCAGAGGATAAGTAGGAGTCAGACAGGCAAAGGGGGTATGGAAAATATTCAAGGCTGAGGGAATTCTGGAAACTTTATGCTTGGAATGAACCTTATACTTCCAAGATCTAAAACCGGGATAGTTGGAGTAAGGACAGCAAGTGAGGAAGACAAATGAACTAAAGCCAGAGTTAGGTTGAAGCCATCACCATGCAAGAGGACCTTAGGCGTAAGGACCCTAGACTTAATCTTCTAAACTTAAATATTTTGAAAGTGAAGGGGCATTGGCTGTGAACTGTGTTCTGGGAAAGCCTGGTCATACGGTCACTATATTTAGAGTCATGTTAAGCATTTTGAATTTTATTCTAAGAGAAAGGGGAAGCTATTGAAGAATATTAAGCAGGGGTGTGTCTTTATTAGGTTCCCATACTCAGAGAGCTTCTTCTTCTACCACATCTGCCCTCTCTGTCTACTTTTTCCTGCCTCATTTTCCTTCACAGCCTCTATTACTGCCTGAAGTTATGTATTTGTTTGAGTGTTATATTTCTTCTTCCCTTCATGGATTTAAGCTCTGTGCGGGCAGGGACTTTGTTTTATTCACTTCTGCAATTCTAGCATCTAGAACAGTGCACAACACATAGCAGATGCCCTATAAATTGTTAAATTAATGAATCAGATTGCTTTTCAAGATACTGTGGTTATTGTCTAAATTGCTTAGAAAAAATGAGAGTTGATGGCAAGAGATGGTAAAATGCAGAGAAGTGAATATATTGGGAAATGGTTAGAAGGTATATTTAGGACTGAGTGATAATTTAGATGCAGGTGATAAGGAAGAGGAAGCATCAAAGTTGACTTCCAGATTTCTGGAATGAGCCCCCGGGTGAATTTGGGATGCCACTAACAGAAAGGCTTGAGGAAGGAATATGGTGTAATGGTTAAGAGTGCAGGTGTGTAGCCCGGCTCCAGCTCTCACTGACACTGTGACATTGGTCAAGCTGCTTAATTTCTGCATGTCTCAGTACCCTTATCCTTAAAATGGGGCATAATATTAGTATCTGCTTTGTAGGTCGTATTGTGGGGATTTAGTAAAAGAATATATGTAAAGCATCTAGGACAGTGCCTAGTACATAAAAAAGTACTTACTAGAAGTTAGTTACTGTGGGGAAGAGTGGAGGACAAGTAAGACAAGAGGAGAATCAGTTCAGTTTTGTAGGTGTTGACTTTTGGTTGCCATGAACTATCTGAGTGAATATGCTAAGATGGCATTTATGATAAATGAATTTAGATCTCAGAAGGGAAACCTGGGTTAACGATAGAAATCTGGGAGTCATCCATGTATGGATTATTGAATTCATTAAGGGTGTTTACTACTAAACTCTGACAGACAAAAACATAATTAATAGTGGTTAAGGGAGACTGAGAAGTTGGATCAGAGTTACCTCGAAAGTCAGGGGTGAAGAGGAGGAACAGTGGTGAGCTGTATCAATACTTTCCCTTTGACTTCAGTGAAGGCAAGGGCCATACTGGCCAGACTGCTGTCCAATCCAGGCAGCATTCGGGCCACCATGAAGGCTAATCTCATCTCACCCACTTAACATCTGTCAGTGACTTCCCAAGTCGTTCATTTCCAAGTCTAATTTTAGCCTACTGTTTGAGGTACTTCACATTCTCATCTTGTCTGGCCTTTTCCTGAAGTGCATCCAATATGCCATGCTTGCTCTTGCCTGTAGATGATATGCGTGCTGTTCCATCTGCCTTGACTACCCTTCCACCTCTTGCCCCAAGGCTAATTCTGGGAAGACCTGCCAAACTAAGCTCTAGTGTTACTTCTTTGAGGAAGTGGTACCCAGGGGTGCCTTTTCTCTACCCCATGGAATCTCATATTTCTCTCCAGGGGAAACTTCATCATACTAGGTTGTATTTGTTCACTTTGTTTCCTGACTTATTTCCTTAGGCCATGAACACCCTGATGGAAGGCTGTATTTATTTTTGGTGAGGGGCGGCGTGCAGTGATCTTCAGTACCTTGTCCAATGCTTGCTATAGTGTACACACTAAAGTTTGTAGCATTGAAGAATGATTTTTTTTTTTAAAAAAAGTGGATTCCATTAACTTCTCAACCTTTATATAACCATTTCACATTCACTCAGACGATCCAGAAAAAGTTTAATATGGGGGATCAGATATATTCATAACAAATTCAGACAAATGGGGGTGGCCTGAATGGGTCCATAGGATTATTAGAGGAACTAAAATGTCACAGAATCATTGTATAAATCTGTAAATAATATCTTTTATTTTACATAATCTTATTTACCAAGGAGGTTCAGTTCTGAGTTTAAGACTCATATATCATTTGTATCTTTAAGTTGATTTAATTCTCAAGAGCTTTATTCTAGCACTTTGACAGGTGGGTTGGGGGTAAAAAACATAGTCCTCATACTCCTGGTATCTTTTGGGGTGATATACAAAAGACATGTAAACAAGATAAACCACAAAGGGGTAGCAGAATGTATCCTTAAAATTCTCTGTTAAATCCTGGAAGATGAGATTCATTTTAATATTTGGCTTCGAAATGATCTATGTAGGGATTATGACTTCACTACTTTTTAGAAAACTTGGACTTTCTTAAATGAATGAAATAGTTACATTTGATTATCTAATTTATTTCATCTATACTTTTAAATTTATATCTTTTACTGTGGATTTGAAATGGCATTTAGAACTTTTATTGAGGACCAGGGGGAAATTATACCGTTTCTCAGATGCATCATTTCAAGTTTAATAAGCAGAATAGTATAATAGGAAAAATTTATGTTTTTGTCTGTGAGACTACATGATGGAATTAGTTATTCAATGCAACTAAGAATTTCCCCTTCCTTTCCTAAGTGGCCTGCTTTTGGACCAGACTAAATGAAAGCACTGGCTGTTTTGGCTTTCCCTAGACCAGAGTCTAGTCCAAATTCTGGAGTCCAAGTTCTGCAAGTTGCTCATCTGAGAATCATCAGATAATGATGAGGCATTATCATTTTAATGATGAGTGGCCATTGTGGCATTCAGGGTCCTTTGTCTGAAATGGCACTTATTTGGCGATAACACATTTGTGATTATCACTAATGGCAGGTGACTATGAGATTACTGGAAAAAAAATATTTTGAAGTGATATCATGCTCATCAGGAAAAAAAATGAGTGATTCTGGTAATTGAATTTGCCCAGGTTTGTAAATCTTTTTTTCCATCCATTTCATTCAGATTTGAAAATAGATGTTATTAGGTTCAAAGAGGAACTCTAGTCATACTGGCGGACAGACATACATCTGTCTTGATTCAGGTTTACTCTATTTTAGATGTTTCCTGATTTTGGAGACAATTATTCAACTTCGTTCTTTCTTCTGGATCTTAACCAGATTGTTTTGCTTTTGTTATTTTTCCGTGAAATAGAAGAATCAGAAATTACATAAAAACTAAGGGAGATTTACAAAATATATCCCGTAAGGGAGATATTTTAAAGCAAATTATCTGAAAATAGTATGCTTTCTCATAAAAATCAGAATTTTTAAGAAGAATATGATTTCCTGATTTTACATACATAATTAAATATAACACATATTGAGGTCTGTGCAACATTTTAGAAATTTGAAATATTTTTACAAGATAATCAATTTTAAAAGATCCTTAGTGCTTATGTACTTGGTCCAAATAGCAATGGCTTTATTTTAGAGATAGATGAAGCATATTAACAAACTACCTAAAATTTTTGCTTTTTTACATTTTTACTTTTAAAAAATATCAGTGATAGTGGCAGCCAATTTTATCTGGAAACAATAATAATATTTGCCTGACTTAAGAGATACCAGGCATAAATTGGATGTTTCCAGCTAGAATTATGTGTCATTGGGTAATGCACATAATTTTAAAATTGATTAGCATTTCATAAAACGCAAGGTCACAGGCTGTGAGAATATGAATAGGTGTGTTGAATAGATAATGATGTGAAAAGTGTGAGGATAGTTATATTTAAATGCAAA
>NC_090985.1:78891069-78971069 GCF_041146395.1 Eulemur rufifrons | reverse complement strand
AAATCTTTTATTTTTTTGTTTTCTATGTCTTGCAATGTGCTTAAAATGACTCACTTTTAAGATGAAGATCTCTATCAAAGTGTGAGACATCTGCATAAAACCTGTCCAATTAATTTTGTCAGTATGCTTTTACTCAGGGCACAAGTGAGCTTCCTTTACTACCCAGTGGTTGTAGAAAAGTAAGGAAGGAGTATAAGAAAGAGGTTAACATTTGATAAACCAAATGATATCAGTGAGGAATAATTCTTATACTGAGGATGATGTTTTAATAACCCATGCCATATCTTTTATAAGTCCCTTGCTAACACTCCTTGGTTTAGCAGTTTTTATTCATTAGAATGGAATTTTTTTTTTCTAATTTCTTTTTAACAGTTGGCTCTTATCTAGCCTTCTCAAGCTCTGTTTTGGCTAAATGCCAAACAATTCTAAAGGCATGTAGGACTAAACATTGTAAAGGCACTGTAGTGATTTTCAGAGATAAGCATAGATACTATGAGTGTAACGAATACTTTTTTTTTTTTTGATAAAGGTAGACTGTACTTTGGAGGAAATAGCAAAACTCAGCTATGGCATTCTGGAGAAAGCACTGGATCAATCCTATTGTCTTTCTTTCCAATTTGAAGTGGGACACATTCATATTAAATTTCTTAAGTACCGGATTTTGTTTTACAGTGATGAAATGTATTTCTTTAGTTGGATTGACTTCATACAGGACCTTGGTTTGCCTATTTCTGGATGATTTTAGCAGGTAGGGAATTGTACAGGAAGAGATAATTGGTTTAGTACATCACATATGTGCATGGGCCAGTAGTTAGATATGATTTGGTAAGTTGTGTGGTTGAGGTTAAATGATTACTTCATGACTTCTCTCTGTGCTAAGATATGTTGAATTGTGATTTTCGCTTTTTAAGTAGAGTTGTAAACTACTGATATTCATCCAGTGGTTTTTGTTGTTTTATATTCTTCTGTTTGTTCCTTAGGAGTAGCTTTTACCTCTAACTTTATTTCAAGAGTGATTTCTGCTAAAAGAATCTGCACATTATTAGTTATTCATTTTTATCATTGTAATGAATAAACTGTAATCACAAATAGCAATTATCTACTTAAAAAACTTTAAGAATATAAAGTCCCCTTTCAATCCAAGAGTTATCAAGTTTTCTTTAAGACCATTTTCTCACGTGGTTTATAAGACTTTGTCTTCAAAATGACAAAATAACCAATGAACTTGGTGGAAAAATTGATATTTAGGATGAGTCAAGAAAAAAATAAAAGCCTGATAGGCTGTTTTTACTTTTCATTTGATTGTTTTGGCATTTCGTATACATAATTTGGGTGGAGGATTTTTGGCCTATTAATTTTTTATCACTATGCAGGATATGCCTTAAACATAAGCATTTCCCTTGGCATCAACTATAAGCAAATTTCCAGTGATATTTGAACGTGTGACTATAAAATATTTCTACTGGCATTTCCTTATTAGTTAGCAGCTGTTACAACAGCCTCCAAACATCTATTAAGGAAAGAGAGATTTGTTTGGTAATATAGATTAACAGGAAAGTGATCACAAGGCTAGGAGTAAAAGTTTTAGGTGGATACACGTACCTTGGTTCCTAGTTGGAAAATTGTATAAACAGACAGATTTTCAATAAGAACATTAGCCTTCAATTGAATTCCATAAAGTATATTGAGTGTAGCTTAACATGTTTAATTTCAGACATCACCAGCAGTAATCAGATAGGGATTTTAGAAAACAATTTATTCCATTTCAATGGAATTTCTATTTTACTAGCTGTAATCTCAAATATGTAAATGGTAGCCAAAGCTGGATATGATGCTTCAGTTAAGAATTTTTTTTTTTTTTTTTTTTTTTTTTTTTTTTTTTTTTTTTTTTTTGCCCATTGTTTCTTCTAGCATCTTCTTGCCAAATCTTCTGGAGCGCTTGTAATTTCCTCTGTACAGAGCCCAACAGGCTCATCAGCAGCAGAAGGTAAACATAATAGATGTGAGGAATTTCTGGAGATTTATGAGGTTTAGTTTTTTTTTGAAATGTACACTTGGTCTGGCTATGCTAGTACATAGCCACATGTGGACTCTATGAATTGAAAATGTTATAAATGGGGCATCACTTACCCCTTGTTAAGAATAAGGTTTAGGAACAAAAGATGTTTTCTGTGAGAATAAAGATTACATTGCTATTTAAAGATAGCAATGCAGTGGAGATGAAAAGAAATAATGAATACTTTAAGCCTTAAGTTTTCAATCTTGGAATTTGATATGGATTCATTTTCCCTTGATTTAGTATATTAAATTTTTATCTTTCTGTACCTTCTTAAACTTTTCTGCTTTCCATTTATAATATTGGGAAACAACTGGATATCTGTAAAAAATGTCCCCAACAATAATAGACAACTTCTAATGAAGACTATTGACATTGCTGACATTTGGCATGATGTACTTCCAAAAGGAAATTAAAAAGTACAAACCATTATCCTAAAGACCATCGGTTTATGAAAATAGTTAATTTCACATCACTTTGTTGAACATAAAAACGACCCCTGCTGAAGGACAGAACATGCCTCTCATAATCATGATAGTTTCATCTCTTGTTAAAATGATCCTTTAACATTTTCAGGGACTGTATAGGTATTAATTAATCAGCTTACATGCTATAAACATCTCAAGCACTAGAGTGCAAGTTACTCTTCTACGCCAGGCATTTCTCTCCATCTTTTCTTTTACATATGTCTTGCTCCGAGAGGCTAGCATAGCATTAGCAGAAGAGCATAGAAAGGCCTCTTATTCCTGCCATTGTTTACTAGTAGGGTTGCCTGATGGAAGGGCTTATAATCACGATGCAATTTTGTCATGGCCTCGCGAAATGGCATCATTTTCAAGGACTTACATAAATGATAGCATGGATCTTATAGAGATAATTATTACTAAGAACATCACTTTAACCTGAATCATCTTCCGTAGAGTGCTGGAAAAGGGAGAAAGGTAGTCTTTTATCAAAGGCATGTTTTAATGAAAGCTCGTGTGACTTTGGAGATGAACAGCCCCTTCAAGTGCTGTTGCATGATGCATTCAAAATAAAAAGAACTTCGCTTGGTTGTTTTGTGATTTTGTTTCTCCTGAATATTGGAGCTCCAGAATGCTTCCCACCATAGCTTAATTACTAAAATGGAAATACTAGCCATCTGAATATAAGCTTTGGAAGAATAACAGATTCTAGTGTTGTTTTCTTTTTGTAAAAAAAAAAGTATATACTGATTTCTCTCCCTATTCAGTGATACTGTGAGGCTAGGAATAAATGACTGTTTCATTTTTGCAGCATTCTTGTGTAATGTATATAAAATATGTGTGCACCTTAAAAGCATTATAGTATCTTTGAGAACAATAGTAAGGCTAACATGTTTCAAAGCAGAGTGTAAAATAGCCATCATTGGAGAACAACATTTAATTATTAATGAAACCAAGATATTACCTTGAAATAAAGATGGGCTTTTGTTTAGTTTTGTAATATTTTAAAACAAAGTAAATAATGACTTTTCTTCTCTAACTCAATTCACATGGGGCTTCCAATTCTCAACATGGTAAATACAAATAAGTATGTTTTAAAAATCTCAAATAAATTAAGCAACTGGGTATGTTCCATTTTTGTAAGCTTTATGTGTGTTTCTCATCTGTGGTTATTTTGAGGCAGAATTATTACCTAGCAATTTCCTCTTGTCTGTGAAAATAATGTATAAAAGATGAAGTAATGTAATGGTGGTAATCCAGCTTTTTAAAATAATCAGTCTCCTATGCATATAATATTTATGTTATTGTCTGTGCAGGAGTTTCTTTTTCTAGAACTATTCTTTATCTACCAAATTTCTTGTTTGACAA
This sequence comes from Eulemur rufifrons, assembly GCF_041146395.1. NCBI lineage: Eukaryota > Metazoa > Chordata > Mammalia > Primates > Lemuridae > Eulemur > Eulemur rufifrons. The sequence goes on along the minus strand of NC_090985.1, from coordinate 78,967,181 downwards.
ATGAGATTAGATTACCAAGTCACAGCTGTGTATGTCAGTTGATGTATTGCTCTAGGATTGATAATTTATAAAAGCCCAGCGCTATTTGAGGGTTAAATATTTTTTTAGATATGAGAAAATAAGGCTGCCTGCTAAATATTTTTTTTCATTTCTGTTATCTAAGTTTTACCAGGTTTAGACTAGTTATTGGCTCAGTAAATGCAGAAAAAATGTTGATATGCTGTCAATATTAATGTAGATGTCAAACCAACACTGGTCCCTAATGTATGTAAGAACAAGTATTTTTTTACCTTGATACAGAAAGGCAGTCATGTGTGAGATTTAATATACATCCTAATCTGTCTTGTCATTGCCCTAGCCATGGGTGATGTGCTAATGTGTGGGCCGCCATTTTCTTTTTCTCCTCAAACAATGGAATAGATACCCATGAATGACAGTCAAGCTCCACTCTGTAATTATTTTGAGGACAGTTAGAATATATAGAAGGAACACTGCAGGGTTACCTTTAGACTTAAAGTCTATGACGTATTTAAACATCCAAGCAGCCTGTAATTAACAAAAACAAGCATCCTTCAAAGGTCCATTCTTAGGCATAATGAGAATTATTCTTCTAAAAACTAAAAAAAAATTCTCAAGTGAATTTTTATGTTTAAATGTAATAAAATACTGGATCAGCTTTAATTCCTACTTTTCTCCCCAGACTATCACACCTTAACAGAACGTGCCAATACATATTCTAATTAGGCTACCTATATTCTTTTACTTTTTTTTATTTTTTATATTCTTTTACTTGATCACATTTGGTGTCATTAAAATGACAAAGTCCAATAAAATAAAACTATGAGATATACAACCCACAGTTAATATTAATTAGATCTCTTCACTTCTAATAAATGCAAATATTTAAATTTGTTACTATCTTTTAACCTAGGAAATATCTGATGAAATTTTAATACCCTATGTTAATCCAGACTAAAATAAATTTTAATCATCAGGGCCAAAGATGTAATTGTTTTTACATAAATTTATAATGTAAAGCCCATATCCTTCCAGAGTAATTTTCTATAATGAAGAAAATTGTAATGTTTACGAGACCCTACCATACTGAGTCAAATGAATTTTATTCATATGGGGCAGCAACATAGTTGAAAGTCTGACTATTAGTGAAAATGGTTTTATGATATTTTGGATATTTTGAACATATTCTTTAAATATTGTCTATAGAAACTAAAGTAACATTGTGGATCTTTACCCTATAATGGGAATTGACAACAGTGGTAAAATTTTGGCTGCAGATGGTTGCCAGCAAATATTACCTTAGAAATAATACTACTGGGAGAGGGGAGGAAAAAACTCTATTTTTAAAATAAATGTTGTAAATTTGCCTTCCTACTTAAGTTTCCTACAAGTGGCTCTTCTTTTCTGAGAATAGTAATATAAAGGCTAAATTGTTACCTTATGTTTTCATTGGGTAGGTTTGTGACTACTGACAGTTATAATTTACAAAAATTACAATGATTATAGACATTAACATACTTGATGGCAGCTATTATTTTTATTTGAAATACAAAGACTTTCAGTGGATACTGGACATTAAAACCTTGTCTATAGATGCCAAGTGAGATGGGGAATTGAGGCAATTATTCAAAGAATTTAGACTAAGGTGGCATGTTTTTCTCAATTACGTGGATAGTTCGGATGCAAGTGGTTGTTTGGCTTAAATGTTCTCTAATTTCTTTGCATATGTCCTCTGCTACTAAATTGGTTATCTATTACCAGTAAGTCAATTCAAATTTTGACTCTGAATATGAATTGGCTCACTGAAGATAATTACAAAAGCAAATATTTGTTTGTCCTTGATTTCCTCAACTCCTGTAATTCTCTAACTAACTCTATGATGCAGATATTATTATTATTCCTGTTTTACAGATGAGGAAACTGAGGTTTAGAGAGGTCAAGTTTATTTGCAGATTTTACATAGTTTCATTATCCCAGTACTAGAGCTGGACTTGAAAATTAGTCTGACTCTAGAATTCATGCTTTTAACTGCATTCTAGAAATTAACATTCTATAAGGAAAGAACATTTTGAGACAGAACTAAAAAAAAAAAAAAAAAAAAAAAAATAGAAAGCATTTCCATGATAGTCCCCTGCTATTCAAAATTAAAGACAAAATTCTCTTTGTCATTCTCTTCTTTCCTCCACTAGCTGTTCTCCTCATCTGGGAAAACTACTAACAATATATAGGACAGTTTCATGTGTAGTACCTGATATATAGTACCTGATGGCCATGAATTTTACTTTTTGAGCATTTTAGATAAAGAGATGACTGTAAGCTTGTAACACGTAATCTAGTGAAAAATTTTTTGAGGATATTAGCTTTGGTAAGACAAAAGGTAACATTATATAGTAAATAGTAGATACATAAAATATGTCAAATTTTAAGTGTTGATATTTTAATAGTGATATCTTTTAGAATCTATAGTGTATACTAGGTTTTGTTTTAATATCTCTTGATAACTAAGCCCTAAAAAATAAGAAATATGCAAAATAATGTTTTATACTCCCAGCTAAGTTTTTATTTAACATATAAATAATAATTAAGTTTTTGTTACAAAAAGCAAAAAAGAAAAAAACTATGACATTTGAGTTTCCAAAGGTGGAATTTTGGGCAGGCATCACTGATTGCAATTTGAAAATCAGAAGCCCCTTGGTAAGACTATGCCATTGTTCACAACACTTTTGTTGTGAAAAGGAGGTTCAGGGTTGTTTGTTCACCATGATCAAGCAAAGCTCAAAGCATGAGATTTATTGGCAGTAACTAATCATAGCATGATTGTCATTTTCTAGGAAGATCAAATGACCAATATATTTAATTTGCTGTAGGTGGATAGTCAAGTCTGTTAACTCAGGGGTATGCATTCTCTTTTCTTGTAAGTAGCATAATCACTATGTATAAATGCATAATATATATCCCATATTTTTAACTCTTTTATATTGTTTTGGATTCAGCAAAGATTTAATGACTTCTTATTGACATAGTATTGTATGAGGCCCCAACCAAAAAATGTCTTTGCATTCCAGTTTATAGTTTAAGGGGAAAATGGGATAAATGTGATCAAGTGTTATAAGATGAGTAAAAACAGGGTTATGAGAGCCCGAAGTAGCTAATATATAAATCTGAAACTAAATGGATGACTGCAGGATAAAGGAGCCTTGAAATATGGGCAGATTTTCAACAGGAGAAGAGGGAAGTGGTTAGGTAATGATACTCCAGATAAAGTAAAACATGGTAAGCAAAGGCTCTGAGTTTGAAAACCACAGGGTGTGTTGGAGAGGTCAGTAGGGCAGTTTGGCTGAGATACAGGGCACATGATGAGGAAGCAAAATTGGAAAATAAGACTGAAACCATAAACTAGACTCAGGGAAAGATAATTAATAATTAATAATGATAGTGATGATGCTGATGAGATAGCAGGCCTTTACGATCCAATGTCTACATGACAGTCACTATTCTAAGTACTTTACATATACAAGCTCAATTGTTCCTCGTAGTAATGGTAAGCAAGTGGTACCATCACATTCCTCATTTTACAGGTGAGGAAATTAAGAATATTTTTAGGCTAAATAACTTGCCTGATAGTTACACAAATAGTAACTGTCAGAGATCAAGGAGACCTAAGGAGTTTGGAATCTTACTATTAAGGGAAGGTGTTAGGCTGGACAGCAACATAGTCGTCCCCAGCTAGGAAACCTTATTTCTTCCTCACTTTCTTCCCATCATGAACCACATGCTCATAATCTTCTCCTCGTCTTCACTAAGTGTTTTCTATATTTCTAGAACCACTATTCTCCTTTCCTTAACAATCTTCTGTATCTTTTTATAGGCTACCATTCCTTTCCCATTCCTCAAAACCTCAACCATAATGATATACATCCCTCACCCGTGATCTTGTAGTGTCATACGTCTTGGCACTCAATTGCAAATTGAATTTAATTCTTGATTATTAACTATATTTGTTCTAATCTTGCATCTTGGCTCTCAGTCTATATTCCAATATTTTTTAATATGTCTTCTGCTTCTAATATATGTTCCATGCTGTTCAATTTACAGTAGGGACTCCGGTGGATTAACACTAATGGTTTCTGGGTTAGTTTTGGTCAAGTAGGCCTTGGATGTTGAAATGCTGTTTTTGAGTATTTGGAGACATATGACAACTGACTAGTTGAAAACTGAGTTTCTCCCTAATCAGTGTTGCTCACAGTCACTTATTATGAGATCTATACAATATCACATCAAATAATCCCAATTTGTTATGAAGAGCCAGGTTTTTGGTTCTTTGTATACAAAGGAAAAAAGGAAATATTCAAAGTGAGGGTCTGGGGTCTGGACCATACTAAGTAAATTGTTTAACCTGATCATGATTACTGTGCTGCTTTATTTTTGATTGAACTGATCAGATTATTTTAGCTTACTGTCAACATTGCCTTGATGATTAAATTGGATACTCCAATAAAATAATTCATGAAAACATTTATTTCACACCAGTGTGTTATTTTGCATTCTGGAAAGTTTACAACCAAAGTATTTATTTGTCATTATGTGGTAGACAGAGAAATCAGCTGGCTGATATTAAGTGACTTCCATTATTGCATGGCTGTTGGCTCATGTAAGACTAAACTAACATATGATTGTAAAAGTCCTCAAAAGAGCAATCAAGCGTTTTGGCCAAAATCCACTCCTGGATGAGTGGGAATTAATATCAAAGAGTGCACCAACAGACTGTTTTGACTGTCTACAAGATGGTAAACAAACATTTTGGCTAAATTCCGTCTTTTGATTACGACATAATAGAGCAATTTGAAAGAAACATTTGTATGAAGTGCTCTAATGGGAATCATAGAGCAAAATTACAAAAGATAATGAGTGAGCCTTAGACTTTATCTGTGTTGTGCAAAAACAATATTTTGTCAGGAAATAAATATGTGCATATCATGGCACGCAATTGTTTTTAGCTTTCTGCATTAATAAAGATAAGTAAATGACTGCAGAATCTCATTTTCACTTTATGCTGTGAAGACAGTACATTTAGCATTTAACCAGTTTAAATTGATTTATACAGTCAAAGTAAGCATTTCAGGATCAGCATGGATCTATGGGTCAGAATTATCTAGTTTATTCATCTCCATTAATCAAATTAGGTAATTACCAAATCTCCATTTTAATTTGTAGATTTGAGATCTGAATTATCTTGATTTGTTTGTGAAGGGTTTTAAAAGTTTAATTTCTGTGCTATTAATGGAACTGAAAATAGTGTTAAATTGTTTTAAAAATAATAGCCTGTTCCATTAGTGTCTTTGTAGCCTGTCATATAAATATGTAAATATATATGCATATGCATTTAGAAAAATAATTTTTCAAATTTTAATGCACAACTGCATCTTCTGAGACATTACAGTTTGCTATGTAAATATTTGAATTTCCCTTAAAATGTATAATATTTGCTTGATTTTTTTTCAGATTTGATTTTGCTGTAACACTGTAGCAACTTCTAAATGATTCTCTTTCTTATTACTTTGTTATTTATGTCAAAATATATGAGTTGTTCTATTGATACTTATCTATATTTTCATATAGAAAGGCCTGGAAAAGTTGTTCTACATGTCTGAATGTATTTTTATAAATTGTTTATATATAATTAAGTGGTTGAGAAAGTACAGTTTACAATAAAAGTGGTCCACAACTTTTTCTAATAATAGTAATAATTTATTGATTATTTACTCTGTGTTGGGCACAGTGACATACTTTAAATGCATTAATTCATTTAACTTTATCACAGCCAAATTGAGAAGAAAGTTATTACTATCTCTGATTTTCATGCTAAGAAACTGAGGCACAGATATCAAGTAATGTGACAAAGTCACAAAGTTGAGAACTGACGGAGCTGGGGTTTTTATCTAACACGAATCACATACGCTTAATTGTTACCAAGCAGCACCGTAATGAGTTATTATTAAAAATGATATTATTAAAAGGTTAACAGACTAAAGTACTTGAATATAAAAAATAAAAGACAAAATTCAGTCCTTCTCGAAACATATTTTTCCAAAAATCTTTATGTAAGGAGATATTAGGTTGAGGTAAAACTTTGATGCTAAGATTTAAAACTGAAACACTGACAATATTTAATTCTCTACTAATGAATCAAGTTTGAGCTTCTTTGAAAGGAATAAAATCTCTGGCTCTGAGTTTTGGGGACTTGTTGAACCAGTATCATTAGTTATCTTTCTCTTGGCTATTTGGGGTGTGTGTGTGTGTGTGTGTGTGTGTGTGTGTGTATTTTTTTTTTTTTTTTTGTAATGTAAAGGACAGCCCCCTTTTAAATCCAGCAGCATAATTCCCAAGTTGGAATAATTCAGTTACAGGAGCTTGCTACCTTTTAGGTTCCCAGGGGCAAAGTTTGAGTTTCCATCCAGCTTGCCTGAGCACAGGAGAATGGATTACTGGGGTCTGCCTTGGTTGAGTAACAGCCACTCAACCAGAGAAGAATTTTTAAAGGGGCCGGGAGGCCTACACCTTGCAGTTTTCTTTTTGGTAGATTGTTTCTTAGTAAAATTAAAGGAAAAAACTTTAGATAAGTTCTTTTGCTTAATATTTTATTCTGATTTGCTAAAACACACACACACACACACACACACACACACACACAAGAAGTCAAAAACAGAATCAAAAACTGGTTTAAAATAGCACAAAAGATCCCCCACTTCTCTTTGACCAAAAATGCATCTTTTCCTTGCTATTCACTGAGGTCCTTTTCAATCATCCAGGCATTTTTCTGAATTTCAAGAGTTGCAAGAATCTTACTTTATAAATTCTCCCTGGCACTGCTGACTCTGGCCACTTTGGGTGTCTATCACACACCTTCAGAGTTTACGCGGTGGCCTACAACATTAGCTTTTTCAAAGGTAAACATTAGTCTAATGCATTTAAGTAAAATTTGGGGAAAAACCTCTAGAATTCTTATGTTTTAAAGTAGAAGGTTTGGGTTTTAATGTAGAAAACTGTTTAGATAAATGGTAAAATTTAGATGTGGTTTAATGTATTTATAAGTAATATTAATACCATATCTGCATAAATTTGAGGACATATTTTTTATGTCCAGCTATCTTTACTATATTTCAATGTTTGAAGAACTTCATTCTTTGTATAAAGTACTGAACTGATTTGAGGAAGACGCGGTGGCAGAGTAAGGAAGGAAAATCACTATTCGATATGAGTATGTAAGAAACAGGATTTTAATCTCAGTCTTACTATTAACTGGGTAAAATCACCTAACATCTCAGAGATTCTATTTCCTCACCTGTAAAAAGAAGGTTGTGGCATAAACTATCTCTAACCTCTTAAAATTCTATGTTTAGTAATATTTTACATAGATATTACAATGTATAAGATTCAGTATGTATTAAAGTTGCACATTATATTATGAAAAATTTATCTTTTACACAAAAACCTTGTACCACTTAACATATAGGATATTATGAATGAATATACATCATGATTTTAATATTTACCTAGTAGCTATACAACTATGAATGCTTTAAGCCTGCAGATGTACTTTTCAAATTTGAATTGTATTTTTTCAAAGGATTTGGGGACTTGGTTACAAATATTCATTTGCTGTGGAAGAAATTTTTAGAATCAATTACAAACACTTCCAAAACCAAATGCTATATGGCCAGAGCTCTGGTCAAACCTCAGCTGTTCTATTATGAAAAGTGATTCTATAATGTAACAGCAACAAGAAATCATGGGATAAATACAATGTCAATTCATGGCATGCAGGTGTGTCATGGGTGTGTAGTTGGGGCGGGGGGGGCGGGGAATGTTTAAAAAAAGTGAGGAATGGATTTGTGCCAACAGACTTTACAGTTTTGAAGTAATTAGTAAGCTGTGCAGGTGTCTATTAAAACTAACTGACAATAAATCTTGGTTCTCTTTTGAATATTGCTTCAGTTTCTCAAGTTCTGTGCCTCAAGGGGCAGAAGAAAATGACTCCAAGATTAATTACCACAATGGTTTATTCCCAATAAGAAATTTAACAAAGTGTTCTCTTTTTTTGACTTCATTATTTGTGTTATCATTAATACAACCACTAATAAAGAGTATGGTTTAATCATTCTGGAAGACCACTGGGCATGATGGTATGTTTCCTGGGGAAAGGAAGGTCTGACATCGGACAGATCTTTAAGCAAACAGTTCTTTGGTTTGTTGGAAGTTATATATCCCAGAGAGTTGCCTGATGCAGATTTCTTCTTCTCAACATGTTAGAAATACCAAAGTTGTAACAAGGTGCCCAGGGCTCTATTGTCTACTGGTTCTTAAGTAGAGTAACTAATTGCAGGTAAACTTAACCACAGAGTGACATTTTTCTTAGCTCCTCCATCTGCTCTTTTTTGACACCCCTGCCATTAACTGTCATTTTCCTTTAAATATACGGTGAATCTGAAAGGCCAGCTCTACATCACATCATTTCAGATTAGGGGCAGTTCCTTTGAGTTGAGCACTGTTTAGGTGTCAGAAAGAAGTCCCTGACCTCTCTGGAACCACATTGCCGCAGGGCCTTAATTAGCACTGACTCCAGCCATTACTGAAGAGAGCACAAAGGAGAACACATCATTTTTCTACTGAGGAAGTTAGTGTCTGACCTAATAACTTGTCCAGACTCGCAGGACACTGTAACCATACAATAACAATGGGCATTATTCCACTGCTTCCGCCTCATGTGAACCACAGAATGAGGCACAGAATGAGAAGGAATTATAGTTACCTCCCAAGGAACGTTTTAGTTTCCTCTGCCTTTTATTAGAGGTGAAGTAGGGATTGCCTTTAAGGAAAAAAAAAAAAAAGGCAATACTGGAGGTGGCATATATAGAGATTTTCTCAAATATATGTATTTAAAATTATTTTAAATCATGCCATGTATGTCTATATATTTCTTGATTTATCAAATAATTTTTAAAGAGATTTTTCTTACTGTAAGAACAGTTTTTAAAAGTGAAACAATTTTGACATGAAAAATCTCTACTTGATTTCAAATTGTAAATAGAATGAAGTCTTCGATGCGAAGTCATATCTTTTAAAAAGTAGACTTGTTTTCAGAAACATGCCTTGATTTGCTTTTGGCCTTCTGTAAGTCCAACAGATGAATTTGGAGGGGAGTGTATTGGCTACTGTAAAAATGATTTCATTTTACCTACCTTTTCTAAGATCAGAAGCCATAAAACATTTGCCATTTTTGGTGGACTCATTTAAAAGAATAGTCATGTAAAAAGACTATTAAAAAGAGTTTGGTCTGTAATTTCATTTTGTTCCTTTTTCTTTTTCATTCCTTTCCTTTTCTTTCCTTCTCCTTTTTCTTTTTTTTTTTCCTTTCTTTTGTTTTTTTTAAACAATAATCATGGTAGTAATATTAAGATCGGCATTATTGAAGAATCAACTATATACTTAAATAAAATCAGTAAGTTAGGAGAAAAATAGGGGTAATACTTGAGTCTTAAGACTATTTTGATTAGGAAAGCTCTTTAAAAGTCACCGTTGAAGTAATTAATGCACTTCACTTAAAATTGATCCTCTTGAATAGGAAAACCTGACCTGATGCCCACTGGACCTTTCTTTTCTGAGTCATAAACCCAACCAGCATTTTAAGTATTTTATCTTAACAGAACTTTTCCCTCCATTATAGTGATGTCTCTCTGACTTCTATTAAAAGCACATCTTTTCAAGGGTTTATGGCTCAGCTATAAATATTTACGTGGAAGTGAAGTTGGCATGGAAAGACTCAGATTTAGGTGTCTTCTTTTATTAATTTTAAAAATAATTTTTTGAGTTGGAAATACCTTTGTACCACTGTAGCTGGAAGGTTAGAATTTTCTGCAGTCATATTAAAATTAATGCATAGATTTTCAATTTTTTAACTGAAATTATAAAAAGAGGTTTTTGTTGTTGCTATTCATATATCTGATATATGAAAAGAGGTTCGTACATACAGGATCCAGGAAAGTGTTATTTGGAGAGATCTCTTTCATATATGACCACAGATTTCTTTTACTCAGTGGCAATGTATCCCCCTGTTGTTATAACTTTTGGCCTTCAGAGCACATGAACAGCAATAGAATCACAACAATGAACTGTAACTCCCGTATACCCTCTAGATGATAAAACTAAGCTAGAAAAGTCTTCTATACAGGAGACCATAATTGTTCTCTCTTTTTAGGCTCAATACTCCCCAATTTTTTTTAAGAATCAAATTTCTGGTTTAACTCAAGTACAAAACCATCCACTCAAAAAAAATTACACGTAGGTTCATAGTTCTGCTTAAAGTTAGGCTTTTAATATTAATATATTTTATTAATACATGATTATGTAACTAGCAAAAAGTCCTGCCAACCTTCTTTAAATCTAGTTAAAATGGAAAGAGATGGAGAAAGTGGCTGGCCTGTCATTCTTTAGTGGACAAATCAAGCTTCTCCCCAGTTGAAGCCCATCTCAGTAGACATTTACACAGTCAAGTTGTCTCTGGGCCAGCTGTCAGCCTGCTAGCAGAGACTCAAGTACAAAGTAGCAGCTTCCTCCAGGAGAAATCATATAAGTAGTCTCTTCAAGTCCCAGGGAAAATGGAAGACAAGATGCAGCCCCAGCTGTTTCATTCCTTCTTTCTCCACTGTAATTATACCTGATAATAGAAGGACAAATGATAAAATAAAAATCAATGAAAATCTGAGTTTAGAAAATAAAGTCCTCCTTCCATTTGACAATGTAGGAAAAAAAGTAAAGTAGTCACCACAGAAAAGAATAGCTATGTTAATTTTAAGTTTTCTTGATCTTCATAATAAAAGTGATTCATTCAGGTATTCAGCCAGCACAGGTTGCATTCCTGTCTGTAGTCCCAGCTACATAGGAGGCTGAGGCAGTAAGATCCAGAGGATTGCTGGAGGCCAGGAGTTTGAGGCTGCGGTGCGCTGTGAGCATGCCTGTGAATAGCCACTGCACTCTAGCCTGGACAACATAGCTAGACCCCATCTCTAGTGAAACAAAAAAAGTTATTCAGGTATTTATATGAAGTACTAGTCTCTGCTGTCCAAGCTGCCCTAGGTTGTTCAATCTTGGCTTGTTTTGTTAGTTAAAGGCTTATGTTCGATTTTCATGAAATACAAACTAAGGGCTATTCTAAGTACCATTGTGAAAACTGTTAAACCAAAAGTTTCATCACAAATATTGTGTTAGGAAAAAAAGGATTCAAAGGAATGGAGTGTGGAAGGCCAAAAGTCCTGGAGAGTTTTGCTTGGGAGCAGGAGAAAGATATCAATTTATAGAAAGGATATTTGGACCTGATCCTGGAATTGTCAAAGTCTGTAAGACTTAATTTTAAAGTTAATGTAGGACAGGAAAGCACATCAACTGACTTGAGTGGACAGCTTATATAGGGAAATAATTGAAAAATTGAAAATTTATAGAAATTATATCACTTTATGCAGCTTAGGTGAGACAGCCATTATATGCAGGTTAAAAATTGTATCATTTTAGAATAGAGAAGATATAGCTGATTACCATATCAACAGATAGATGTAGATATATTGATAGATGTGTACTAACACTTAATATGAATTGGAGTTTTGTCATTATAGTATAACTTTAAGAAAGTACATTTTCTAGAAAACTCTCTAGTGTAAGAATAAAATCTGTATTTTTGATCCTTTATTATAGACATAAATTGTCAGGGATCAAGATCTATCCTTGGGGCTTTCGAACGTATCCCAGGATTTGTCTTATTTCCTTAATTCCCTTGATCACCACACTTTCAGCCGGGCTTCGGGTGGTGAAGATGAGCGTCAGCATAGTTACACGGATGGACCATAACACTTCCGTGGTGGAGCGTTGCCTGGAAGAACTAGACCAGCTGTAATTGTCTAACCACACTGCCCTGGAGAATTTGAAAGCCAGAACCCTGGGTAGGTCTGAAAACTTAACAGTGTCCAATTTCTTGTTTGTAACTTTATAAAAAAAGAGTTATTACCAGTCCTCCTGATAATGTTTCCGTAACTGAGGAGAGAAAGGACAGACTGTTTTACCACACTGTGAAGCATGATAAATATAGAGGTTTGGTTTTTTTGTTCCATTTTCTGAATTCCCATCCTATCCGTCTTTTTCATATGACTCCCTGCAATGTTAGATCCATTGACTGATATCGAACAAAGGCTAACGTTTCCCAGATACAGGTAACGTGTGTCTGTGTTTTGATAGTATTGGTGGGGGGAGGGAAACTGAGTCTGCTCTGGCTTAAAGTGACTGCATCTAGGACTGTTTCGCAGGCTGGCAACCAGAGCCCACTGTGACCACAGCTTCTGTGCCAGTTAATCAGGTACCAGGAGACCAGCCAGGCCAGCTATTTTGTTGTATGTTTGGTCCATCTATGGCTTATGAATATGACTTATCCTAGGGGCAGTATCAGTGGTTTTACACAGTTTGCTCAGGTTTGGAAATTGAAAACCCACTCTGCTGGGCCCAATACATGAATTTGGAGATGACTTTTTCCAGAGACAGTGTTATGATTTCTTTAGAATATTATTGGTCTCTCTGATAAATAGGTATTTTTAGAAAATCGCTGATAAATCTAAAAAGAGATTTCATTTATATAACCATAAGATCATGTCATAAACAATCCAGAGTCTGGAAATGAAAAATGAACATGAAGCTCCTGTTCTACACTTGGGCCTCTGTACTGGTTTTTCAATAACATTATGGGGATAAAAATGGCAGATGAGCAACTCTCATTGTGTATGTCATAATCTCAGTGTTTGTTATTGTCTAGGAATAGTATATTTTCTCAAAACTACAGGTTAGTTTTAAGGAACATCTAATTTTAAACAATATTTAGTCAGCCTTTTTGCTTACTTTAATCAACTTGTTCTGCTGAACAAGGTATAGAATTGATAGCTGCTATTGATTGGATGTAGCATTACCTAATCTTCACTAAATGTAGGAAGCTTTTCAGATTTAGAAAGGTGGCAGAAAATGTCTAGTAATGATGCTGCTGGGAATTCAAGCTCAATACTGTGGTCAGTGTAAAAGTGATGTAACTATAAGAGGTATTTTATTATAAGCCTGTCGGTTTTACTAAATGTTTGACCTGGTATAATTTGTGGAGTTTTGGTTTGTGTGTGTGCACATGTGTGTGTGTGAGATTAGTGTGTTTAGCAGATGTTTCCCTATTTTAGTCATTTAGGATGTTATCAGTAATCGTTTCTAATACTAGTAATGTATTGCCATTTTTTTTATGATAGACAACTAGTATTGAAACTTTAAGAATTTACAGATAAAAAAAGAATATAGCATCATAGAATAAAAGGAGGATTGCATTAGGAATTCACTACAGAGGAAGGGTACACAAAATCATTACTAAAACAGATATAAACGTGACCTTCACTGTGGTTCAGTAATTATCCTAGTCCACACTATGGTGTATGTATCATGATTTTCCTTTTTTCTCTTTGTTTTCATTTTTATCTGGGTACTTCACTGGTGAGTAATTGCTAAAGGGAACCCATTATGCAAGGCGAGCATTCAGTTTGCAAGTGAATTTGCTTGTAGCTATTGCCACATTTGAACCTCACTAATGTATGTAAATTAAAAACTCTGGTATTCAGAATTGCTCCTGTTTGAAATAAAAACAGAATCTGATCATTACAATCTGCAAGCCAGGTATTATCACTGGACTAGTGAGCCGCTGATGATAAATTGTACCGAATAGCTTGTGGATAGAATATTTTATCTCAGTTCTCTATCACACAGCACTGCATAAAATAAGAATGATTCATCAAGCATGAGAGCTGCTGGTTTATGAAATTCATTGCTCACGGCAAGTGTATTTTTTAAAATTCAAAAGACAAAGCAACTCACAAGGGTTATTTAGTAATCAGTGTGAATTACTTCTAGGTATAAACCTTAGTGGAAAGGAATTAAAAATACATTTGCTGTACAGGAAGCATTATTGCAAGCAGGGATATAATTTGACGACTTCCCATTTAAGAGCCTTATTTTGACCACATTTGATTTGGATGCCATCTCATTTTTTTAAAATCAAAATTGCATAATCCAGCGTAATGGAATCATACATTGACTAAGACGGCGTCATACTTAAAGCAGTTGCATCTGCATCATCCTCTCCCTTATATCCTTTCGCCTGCAGAGGATATTTTGTTTATTCAAAAGGACATGTAAAGAGGAGAGGCACAATATAAAGTCATCTTTCTTTCATATTTACAATAAGAATGTTTCATTTCTTCTTGTGTATGGATGTCCCAAGGCAATGTTCCAAATGAAAAGATAATAAGTTATGAAGAAGTGTCAAAAACTAATTAAGTTTTGTAACTTGTTTTTCCCTCGCACAGGGTATATTTTTCATCACACTGTCCAGTCACATGCTGAGATCCTTGCTAACATTATCACATGCCAGTCACACCAAGTCTCAGTGGTGCCTCTCCTTCTGTCATTATTTTCAGCATCAATTAATTTTCTTCTGACCTCGCCTTTAGAGAATGTAGCAGAGAATTATCAGTACATGCTTTGCAGTCTATTTTGAAGGCATTAGGCCACTGTGTGCATTCAAAAATGGAGTCAGCCAAACATTATATTTTCTCACCTGCAGGGTTGCCTAGTAACCTGAATTAAGGATTTTCACCAAGCCTTCAAGACAAATAAACACGACTGGAAGGCAGGTTGACCCAGGTGGGAGAGTCAGACCTATTGATGGAGATCAGAATTTTGAATGCGCCAATAGAAAACAAAAATCCTTATTAACATGCATCGTGGAAACAGTTGCCATAACTAAATGAATCTGTTTCACTAGGCTAAGAGAACACTCAAGAGTGGGATTCACTCTCACACATTTTTTGAGTGTTTGGTAAGCGGCATTTTGACTCTCCCTTTCATCTCACTAACTCTTTCAGGCCTAGAGTGTACCATTTCTATTTCTTTAATGAAGTATTGATTATTTGTGAAAATATTAAAACACCACCTAGAAATGTGTCCTCGTCATGGTGTGAGTATAGGTTCAGGAAACATCTTCCTGCCTTACGCTGTGCGCTGCCTAATTACATATATTGCCTGTATACCTCTCGCATTCATTCAGCTTTCACTGGATCACTGCAAAGAACGAAATTCCCAGTTTGGTGTGTTGCTTTTGAAAAGAAAGATTAGTGTGTTCTGCAGAGGTGCGGGTTATCCTTTGTAACACTGTTGCTGTTTGTCCTTGACATGTTGGATTCCTTCGGAAGGAGTGTGCACGTGTGTTTGTGTGTGTGTTGCGGGGAGGGGCCGAGGGGGTGGGGGAAGGGGCCGTTCCTCCTGAAAGGTACAAAGTGAAGGAGTCGCACAATTAGGATGTTGGCACATCCTGACAGTCCTCTGCAAATGATGGTGTCAGGCCACAGAGGGGCTGAGCGTGGCAGAAGTGACATTCACCCCAGCAAGATGGAAATAAACGCCCTGTTTGATAAGAGAAAACAGACAATTTATGTCCACCCTGAAGAGTTACCAGCTAGTGAGCCATTCCTATGGGTCAAGTGCTGCATTTGCATTTTGATGGGATGTTATCAAGTAATTAATGCACCAGTCAGGATTTATTACCTCAGGAGCGAACTGAAAGGTTCATTACAAAATCGGTTTCACTTGAAGATAGGCATTTCCTCAGAGTTAGCTTTTGACATGTTGTTCCTCGCTCTCTCTGCCCGTGGCAGCCATGGTAGAAGGCCAGTGAGGTGAAATTCATTGCTTAATAAGGGCATTCACTTTGGGTATTCTTGTGATAATAAATGTATACATCAAGGCCGCACTGCCTTGTCAGTTTAATTGCTTCTTGTGCTCCTTAACAAGCCAATCTTAATCAGTCTGGACCACGTTATGAATAATTTAAGGATCAGCAGACTTCACGCTTAATAAGATGTACTAGATTATAAAACTTAAGTGCACTGTTTATAGAAAGCATGCAAAACACTTTAAGTTTTTATTAGCAGCAAGGAAAAAACAAGCAGTGAGTTATTCTAACATTTGCAGTTTGCGAGCAACAGCTGTGTTTCTTAATGCTGTAACCCCCTCCACTTTTGTTGAAGGCCACAGTTCGGCCTCTCGGGCCTTCTAAGCCTTGGTGAGACATAATGGGAAATTTGAGCAGGCTATGAGATTAAAGCTCCAAATCGATGGCCAACCAGCAATTGTCATTTTAGAAAACATTCTTTTATCTTTTTAAATGCAAAACAGACCTTATTTTAAAACAGTTTCCTATGGCCAAAGTTACCTTTTTGTTGTTGTTGTTGTTGTTGTCACACACGTGAATTTTTAACTTAATTGACTGGAGAGAATGGACGTTGAGCCTTCAACTTTTCTTAATAAAAGAAAAATAGAAAGATGTCTCCTTTCTCTCACAGTGCATTTGTCATTCAGAGCTGACTTTAAATAATGCTTATGCAAGATGTAGTTTATTGTTAACATCCAACCAAAAGCTTCAGCCTTAAAAGAGAAAGGCAGGAATGTATAAAATTAGAAGAATGAACAAATCTCCTTAAGGTTATTAAGATTTCTGCGTTTAATAAATATTGTTTGATTTAAAAGGACCGTTTAACCTTATTGTTTTAAAAGAACTCTTTGTCCTCCATTTTACCTCCACATTTGTGGGCTATAAGTCGTCCACAGAGTAATGCATCATTCAGTTTATGACATCTAATAAAGGCCTATTGCAAGCATTAGAACCAGGTGCTTCAACCATTTTCCTCTCTGCTCCTAGCCTATTGTTCTCTTCTAACAGAAATAGAAAGAATTCCATTTGGGCCAGCTTCATTTTCACCACTTTTATTTAAATCAAGACACATTCTAATAACCATGTACTTTCATTTGGCGTTGCTGTAAATAATAAAACGTATGTGCGCGTGGGAGCATGCTCCTATTGATTGAACAAGGACCCACGCGTTTATATAGGTTTGAAAAAAAATAGGGCATTTTTAGTCATTTGCTGAGGTATTAAAAGAAGGTGATTGTTGAAAATGAATTTATGAGTCAAAAATATGCATGGCAGTATATGAAAAACAACTCCAAACCTATTTCTCAACCTATAGCTGGACCATCATACTCCTTTGTTCTTGTGCAGGTTAATAGAGATTGAGGAGATGGGCAGAGGAAAAGCAGTGCAATTTTCTGCTATTTAAGCTTGGCGAAATGGCACTCTTCAGGAAGCAGGAAAAAGTATGAAAGCGTAATAGGCATTTTAAAAGTAGAAGTCCATATAGCTGCTTGAGGGATTCTCAGATTTAGGCATGCATAGAATCGAGAATGAGATAATCAGCATTGTGAAATTGAAACCTGTCTGCTGCCTGCTGCTGTTCTTCCCTCTTTCAGTGGAGTGATTTGTAACACTCATCTTCTTCAGGCAAGGCAGCCTTCAAGATTATCCAGAACTGTCAATAGTAATTGCCAAAGTATTTTATTACCTACAGAAAATCAAAGGAATTTTATAACCAACAGTTATCAAGTTTCAATACACGGTATAAAGAGAGCAATTTTAGTTGGAATACAATCGTGTTTGGCTTGCTTTAATGTTCTTGAGACAATTCCTGTGCAACCAACTACAACATTCACTGTATTTAAGCTAGAGGCAAGAATACGCATATGTACTTGTAGCATAAAAAAAAATTACATAATGCCTACAAGCTTCTGCAAGCAAGTGGTTTTTAATTGCCACACAAACTCTGCCTTAGCTAATTACTTCTGAAAAAGAAAGAGGGTTTTGTGAAACTCAAGATGACATTTGAAGTTCTGCCATTAAAGAAATATGGTTTAACTGGGGCATTCCCTGTATGATAGGATACAAAATGTGCTTCTGAGTTAGAAAATATGACTTTACAAACTTTGGAATTAAATCGTATGGTTACGGAGTGCATAATTGTGTATACATAGTGGGCTTTTGCAGTACCTTGAATTCAAGATTATCAGCTTTAGGCTTCAGAATTATTTTTATACTATAGGGACAGACACTTTCAAATAGTTATTTGTTTTTTGAGAGTCAATATGTTTTTCAAAAGAAATATAAGAACAGGAAAACATTCCCTACAAACCTATTCCTACATTCACCTCAGAATGTAAATGCCCTTATTACATATGAGAAAATAATAAAAAACTCTTTATGTCTAATGGTACTTATTTATATTTGAAGTCTCAATCCACAGAGTAAGGCCAAAGAAGCCTTTTGTATCCTTTAGTGGCTCTGAGACTGAAAAGTGTGATATTTTCTATGATAGCACATTTTTCACTAATTCCTGTCAGCACACTTGTGCTGTCGACCAACAGTAAGCAATAGCATTTAACAGTAAAGACACAAATTTACTTGAAGATATTTATGAGCAAGAGAAATTCCTCTGTCTAGTACTGAAGCAAAAATGTAGACTTTTCTTCTGGAAGAATGTGAATCAATATTTTTGTTTGTGTGTGGTAGGGAGGGGAGCAAGAGCTCTTTTCATGTTCAAAAATTAGCATTAATATTTATTTAAAGGTAAAATAGTCAGGACTTTAATATTTGTCCTTGTAAAGTACATTTTATACAATTATGATAACTATACTTCTTTGAAAATATTTATTTACACCAATTATTCCTGATTGGACCCCAAATAGGCCCTTTTTTTGGTAGAATGTGAAGCATAGAGAGGTAACTTCCTAAGGGTAGTGGAGAAGAACAGAGTAATGTTATCAAAATGTTCAGTCTTTGTGTCTGTCGTCAGCTGGATTACTTCTAAAAACGTATCAAGTAGCTCTAATGATTGTACACTCATTTTTATTCTTTTTAGTTTGGGAAGTATTTGATTTAATATAAGCTACAAATTTCAGAACCCAAAGTCAATATAAAGAGGGAAAATAAACAAGAATCCTATAAATACATACTAAATATCATGAGGAATATCTTTGCCCCGTTACATTTCATTTAGTTTTAAATTAAAACCTGGTTTGACAATATGCCAAATGAAAAGATAGTAAATATATGTCATTTGTATGAAGAAATAAATGACGATACATATTTTATATTTACATTATAATTATACCAAATTGATGTACACCAGATTTAGAAATAAGTCTGTTGTAACATTTTATCATAATTGAGATTTAGATTTTTTTGTAGTAAGTTCAGCAGTTGTGTAAATGTCTGAGAAAATACTCACCTCAGAATGAAATGAAGAATCCGAGATGGTTTCCCTTTGATGTTTCCAAAATATTAGGAAATATCCAAATACTTTATTCCTGCCACAATAAAACATATTTTATGAAAAGAAGGCTGTAGCTGTGTAAAGTCAGGATGGATTTAACATCAGGTAATTTGTAAAGTTATGAAGCTAATGGAAACAACCTGAGTAAAGCAATCAAGGGTTTTCCACTGTAGAGGTGGGTACAACATAATGTCCAAAATTAAGTTTGTAAGCATCAATCATACTTCTTAGTTTTAATTTAAAAACCGTGTCTATTACGTATAAACAATGTCTATTAACTGATTTTCAAATTTCTAGTAACAGGGGGAATTTGAAGAGCTTAATGTCCATTGAATATTTTTAAAGATAGAAGGCCTAAGCTATTAAGGAATCAAAGCTTTTTTAGTGAATACCATAAATACCAGGAGAGAAATACTTCCATTTAAAACAAATTACCCTTCTTGACTCAATAGACAAATCTATATCCTGAAGAAAAGGGGGGAAATATGACCATTTTCACTGGCTTTTCAAACATCTGCCTTTAAAAAGAATGTGCCCTGGCTCTGCAAAAGGCCTCTGCGTGGAAACTTCGCCCAGGGTAGTTTATTAACGTGGAAAAGAGAAATTAATTAATTATGTTTGTTGATTTGGGGTTACCTTTAAATATTTATTTATGTAACCAGTCCACTGGAAGGTTTAAAGTCGGATTAGGTGGAGGTGAGAGGTCAGGGGGAAATTCCACAGCTGCATCTGTGGAGAACGATCCCGCCCCCTGTAGCAGGAGCGCTGGAAAGTGAACTGTTGCTGTGTTGTTCGCTCACTCGGTCAGATCGAAGCACAGCTCAATAGCATTAAACTAGCCCCCGTTTGAGAGATTTGTCTTACAAAACCCTGAAAACTGCTCTGAACATGCATACATTGATTTTGTTGCTGGAATCTCCTGAGCTTTGATGAAAAGGCAGCCTCCACATGCAGGTGAAAGGGGTTTACCTCTTCAATATTAAAAAGAGAAGATTAAGGATTTCTGTTCTGCTAAGGCTGAACTAATCAGTGGCAGACAAGGGTAAGAAAGTAGGCCTCATGCCTAACACTGCCTGATTTTCTGTGGTTGAACAAGAAGTTAAAAATCCCTCATGTGACCTTCTAGGTGCTGTAGCTTACTGTTATTTCATTTTGCACAGCTAATCAGATGGCACATAACGCATGACCAAATTTCCCCCCCCATATTTTACAGAAGCTGGTTACTGACTTTAGTAAGGGATGTTCACTTTAGTTATGTGAAAAATGAGGTTGTTATAAAGGATGAAGGAAAAAAACATCTTAAACGAAGTCAGATCACAAAGGACTACCCAATTTAGTATTCACTGAGGATGTATAGCCATTTTGCATTTTTGATATTAAGTTTAAATCTATTACATTTACTTCCTTTGAGGTAGAAAATAATGATTTTCATAAATTTATGGTTTTTTTCTCTACAGAATAAGAATTATCATTTGCGCTCAGCAGAGAATATTTGGCATTTGTCCTTGGTGTGAACAACACAGACTGTTTTTTTCCTAGCCAAAGATTACATGCAACTTTACTTTTATATATATATATATATATATATATATATATATAAGAATCAGAGGATTACAGTGTCCTTAGATAGTTTGCACACATCAGTTCTCAGCAGGGAATTCCAGAATGAAATGAATGCACCTCTTCTACAAGAAGAACAATTTTACACCCTGTAGCACTAATTCCTGTAATTATTTGTGTCCGTCTTAGCCATGATTTGGGTAAAGTGATATGAAACCTTTATGAAATTATGGTGTAAGTAAGCCTTTAGGGGTAAAAAAGGTTTAAATAAACTAGCCATGCTGTGAGATTTCATATATTGTAAGATATCTGAAAATGTAACAAATTTATCTAGAATCAGGTCTCATCAACCATGCCTTTGATCTATTGTAAGAAAAAATACAATAATGATCCTGAAACAAACACTACAGAGGCAGATCGAGCTAGATAAGAGAATTTCAGAAATTAGATAACCCTCATTTCCCATCCTTTATAGGAATCACTGGGTTTGCCTTTTAGGCATGTGTTGCCTGCACTTTCTCATGACTCACTCAGCATGGTTCATCATCTTCAAGCAGATCTCCTTTTCTATCACTGCTAAATTACAACATCCCACTCAAATAACACGTAGTGTGATCATCCGAAAGACAAGATTCCTAGCTCCAAACCATTTGATGTCTGATGTCATTCAGATGATAACGAGTGAATGCAGAGAAAAGATGAGATGGCCATATGAAATTCCTGAGATCTGACCAGTGAACTGTGGGTGTAGACTCAGTGTTATTTTTACTAAAGTCGTCAACATTCTCCAAAACCTGCTGTGAGAATGGTATGTTCAATTAGTTTGGGTTATAGAGAAAATAAGATAAATGACACAGAAAAAAATCTCAGCAAACAGTTTTTTTTTTTTTTTTTTTTTTTTTGGAGGTGTAAAGCTGGCTGAGGTGATAATTTATTTTATGGGACAGAGCAGATATTTTAGTTAGGGCCACTGAACAGGTAGTTTTAGTTAGTTGCATACTTTCTTTTTAATAGTATAATTGGGAGTTTGTAGCTTTCAAGAGATTGGAAGAACTATACTTTTAATTAGTTTGGTTACATGGATTTATAGCTTGAATCTTAAAATATTTTTTTTTCCATACAGTAGTTTCCAAGTGCCCCCAGAGTTCTTAAAAAGAACTTAAAAAGAGGTTACATACTAGGGTAAAAGCCCAACCTTTTTTTTTTTTTTTTTTTTTTTTTTGGCCGCCTTGCAAGCCAATCCATAAAGATGCCTTTTTCGCCTCTTTGATGTGATAAGGAAGTGTTAAATCAAAGTGGAATCCCCTATGGAGGCACCTTGGGACCGAATAGTGCTTAAGCCAATTGTTACTGCTCCTGAGTATTTAGACTGGGAACCACACCTCTCTCTCAGCAGATCACTGAGGCATCCTGTGCCTCGTGCTATCACTTAATTAGTATCATCATCTGATGTCTAGATGGAAATAATTGGCATAACACACTTTTTGTAAATATAATTGTTATATTCCAAATTCTGTTGCACCAATATTATGTGATCAAACTATTTTGTATGAAGGGTTTCTTGTATTTGAATATTTGAATCTCTGATTGTTTTTTCTTTTTAGTTCTATCCATTCCAAATTTTTCTTACAAGTTCAGAGCAAATCTAAAACCACAAGTGGCATTAGCATAACCACCAAAGACTTGGTATGCAGAGAAAAACTAAAGGCTAATCTTTGAAATTACAGAAAATATCTTTTATATCCATAGTGGATATCATGAGAGAATGAAGATTATCAGTAAGTGTAAAGATGGGGGAACACTCATTCTATGGTATAGAATGAGGTGTTGCCCACTAAAAAAAAAGTGTAAAGATGATGAAAAATAGGTTCTGTGCAAGCGGAGTTAGATTGGCAGTGCTCTCTCTCTCTCTCTTATCAGGAATTGCATGTCAGTAAATGAGTAAGGGGATTTCTGTTTGGGGTAGCTTCTTTTTCATACAGACAGCTCTGCACAGGGAAGAATATGAGAAAGAGACCAACGGACCATAAGAGATGTAGGATGGGCTGGGGGCATTTACCATCTTAAACCAAAGAGCAACACCCGTAGTTTTGTATTCCTGAAAAAGAATAACACTGTCACACATATTACAAGCAGACCTGTTGGAGACTAAGCTCTGTTAAGATGCCATTCCCCATGGAGATCATTTGGTTTTGTTTTCCTGATATAATAGTAGAAATTGTAGTAGAATATTTATAATCAATGCCCTCTTCTGGATCCAGAGTTCCCCTTCAGTGACAATAAAGGCACAACAAATAGGTGGATAGTTATGGTTTTGAAATACATAGATAAATCTTCTTATCTATGCATGTTTTAACTTATTCATTTTATCTAATAGTTTGATTTTCTGTATCAGTTTTATTTTTCATGAAAACCTTGAAAAAATTATAAAATGTAATAACTGATAAATTATCAAAATAATACAGTACAGCCTTGTGTAGTTCCCTTGCAATACTGTTGAATAAATATGACCTTAAACACACACACATATATATATAGAGTATTTCCAATGGGAAATACAATTATTGTCTTTAAAAAATTCCATAAACTGTTGTTTTTAGCTACCATTGATTATAATATAACCAGTATATGCAAGTTAGTGATCTTGTTAGTCAATACAATCCAATAAAGCTTTTACTAGTCAACTATTCAGATATTTCATTTGTTTACACAGTTTAAAATGTGCTATATCTGAACCACTTGCTTTGAAAAATGGCCTCTTAAAAGGCCTATTTTTCTAATAGTCACCCAAATAATCTATCTAAACATTCTTTCTTCCATAATACTAAAAGCAAAAAAGTATAAGGTTCACTTACCTTTTCCTATATCTTTTAATTCTGTTTAAATTTCTATCCTTTCTTTGTGTTGTTTTGCGCATTCCTACATCTTGCAGTATTGTACACTGGGAAGACCTAGTAAGCGAGTTAAAGGCTGATGACGCTAACGAATCCCAGCCCAAATGACTGAATCGATAGGAAACCAGCCACTGCTGTTTAAGTGTATCGATAAATGTACCTTTATTTTCTCTTGAATGGATAAGTGTCGCAGTTAAGAGTCCTATGGATCTCTTAATTGAAAGTTAATTTTAAATCAATAAAGTGAGTCATTTAAATATTGATTGGCCCTTTCTACACGAATTGTTAGCTGATTTTTTTTTTTTTTTTGCAACAACTTTGTTTAAATGCAATCAATAGCCCACAATCAGTGTGTTCTATAAAAAATTGACAGATGTTCCCAAAATGCCTGCTAGGCATATTCTTATCTGTTTACATATGCAGCAAAAATATTTCAGTCCTTTTCATACTTATCTAGATGGTTAGAGGTCCAGGAATCACACATATACACACACACCCCTTATTTTCCTTAAATATCACAATTTTTTTTCTATTACATTCAGCTTCTTATCTAGTGCACCTTAATCTTTCATTTACATCTCCAAAGATTTGAAATGAAAAGACCATCTGGATATCATACCCATATCACTTAAACATCTCTGTGATTGCAGTTTGTAAAAGAAAACAGTGTTATACATCCACGAAAATTTAAAGACATTTGGAGATATAGTCTTTGGTACTTTTATGTCATAATACATTAGCAATATTGCTTGAATAACAATTGTCTTCTAATGAAATGAAGCATTTTTGCCTGTGTGAATAAAGGCTAGTAAGAACTTTTCATTTACATAGCTCCCCTTAGATATCATCTCTTTAGCATAACAGCAAATAGAGCAAATAGCCATGCTTTCTTTCCTTCTAATTTGACAAAGAGAGCAGCCAAGTTAAAAAAATACAAATTGCATTACATGAAATTCATCATGATTAACCTAATAAGCAAAGGTACTTGTAGCTTTCAACATATCAGCAAATATGAATGTTCTATTCATGGCTTCCTCTGCAACATTCAATATTTCCCTGAGAAATAGTCTAAAAACTGTAGAGCTATCATCAGTAGTCCTTTCCACAGAAGGGTTAATTTTGAACAGGACTTCTAATGACTATCTAATACATTTATGAGGCCACTAATTGAAGGTGCAAGGCTTTGATTTTTTTCTCCTTCTGAAATATACATGTGTAAAAATAGCATTAATAAATGTTCTTTTGAATTGGAGGTCATCAAATTAGTAACTGAAAAATTAAAATATATAAATAATAGAGGTTTACAATAACTCTATTTGTGTGATTGGTGATACTAGCTAATAGGAAATAACCCAAAGTTAACTTACAGTGTTATGTTGGCTGATATTTATGCAAAACGTAAAAATATAGCATGATTATATTTCTGTTCCGAAGGCCTAGTCAAAATTCAAGTCCTGTCATTAAACTTATTTCAATAAAAATGATAAATATTGAAAATAGTAATTTTTCATCCTCCCGTCTTTTCTTGAAGATTAAGAAATACCTCCCAAAATTGTAAATATTTTAGGATCGACAAGTTAAGAGCCTAAGCTATGATGCTATATATTTATAATTTTAACATTTTGCTCTTTGTATAAACTCTTAACTGTTCTGCAAATCCATTCTTCTTTAATCTTGCATCATTGTCCCCTTAACATCTCAGAACTCATTCCATTTCATTTTCAGTGTTAGGAAAGCTATATCCAAAGGAGAGCTGTAAAAGAAATGGTGGGGTATCATTAGTTCATATGCATACGAGTTCAGCAAGTGAAGATGCTGTGTCTGGGATCAGCCTTAAGATGTGACTGATAGATCTTATTTGTCTGATAGAGCTGGCCGGGGAAATAGAGCTACAGCTGGTTACTTCATTAGGTCCTCTCATTGATTGAACCCTGCTGAAGTGATGCAGCAGGCTCCTCAGATAACTGCTGGTAATAGAACAAAATGAATTCTTATCACAGAGATTGGAAAGGCCATTAACCCTGGCCTCCAATGCTTTTCAGAGGTCACAGACAGGAAGCCAAGCGGTGACTGGGAAAACTGTTTTCTGTCTAACTACAGGTCACGTTAGAAGGGTGTGTGTGACTTTTTTACCCTTCGGCTTCTGTATGGATGAAACCGTTCCACTGGCATATGTTAATAATCAGCTGTAAATAAATATTGGAACCAGAAGAAGAAAAATGAGAAAGCACAGGAATTTATTTCAATAAATATTTAATAAAAGAACAATTGTTACGGGGATATTTACTGCCAGCTCTGCTGTAGTTTTAAAACTAATACTTTTTTCGTATAAATTGGAAAGAGAAATACATAGAGGCACTTTAAAAAGGAAATTTAATATGGGTTTATATAAAAATGTTTCCTTCCTTCCTTCCTTTCTGTCCTTCAGAGATGGCAATTATAATTGCTCATGGCTGCCTAGCTTCCTCTCCTTGCTAGGAAGCCACCACCAGGCCATCTCTGAATGAGCGTGATGCTCTGCTTGCCTTTCACCTGATGGAACGGAGTATATATCTAAAGAACAGTCCTATAATTTACATTTAATGCAACCTTCCAATTGACCAAGAGCCCACAACCTAAGCCCTCCTCACACAGCTGAGGACTTTCCCACATTTGTCAGGTCTCTGCCACTCCAGGATCAGCCAAAAGGACTCATCCATTTAAAGCCCGAGCAGCACATGACAGTTTTTCTGCCTTTGTGAGGAGAGGAGTTCTTGGAGCAGCTGCTGGTATTTCTACCCGTTTAGCCTGAGATGGAAAACTTTTATAGGTTAGGAAATCCTAGAGAAGGATGCACCTCGTGGGAAGAAATATTAACAGAACCATTTCTTTTCATAGCTAATATGCATTATTTGCCTATGTATGTGTGCACAAAGATGTAATAAAGACTATTTTTAACAATATGTTGGTGGCTTCTGTACTTATGACTGTGATTTAATTTCAGTGTCTGTGGTTATGTGGTATTCTCTGTTGGAGCCAATCTTTCACTAGGAGTTAGTTTATTTAAATGTAATTGGGTCCTGTGGATGGAAAAAAAGCTACCAATTTTATGTCTTTGGAGACCCACCCAGACATTTGGTTTGGCCTTCCCTACATAAATAATAACAAGAAGGTGTATGCTGTCATTGCCCTGCTTGAAACACCAGAAGTGGTTTGGCAGAAAAGAAACCAAAACAGATTACTCCAGATAAACATACAATCAGATGCTTCTACACATTAGATTATGTATACGTACACAAAGATATGCAGACTTATAGATTGTATTTTGGAGTTACAGATTCTAAGAACAGAGAAAATCCAATTAATGTTAAAAACACACATATCTCATTTAAAGTAGCTTAATTTTATGACTTATTTTTAGCATGATCTTATATCAGTATTTAATTGAGCCAATATTAAGAGAGCCATGTTTAAAATAGCATTAAGTAAACAACATTTACTTAGCGCATCAACTTCTACATTAAAAATTAAGTTCTGTTATATGTTGCCTTTTGATATAAAACTTTTCAATTTATTTACCTCAAGAGTTAATAAATATGCTTTAAAAATCTAATTAAGTAAATGCTTTTGCTTATCTCATTTATCAAGAATTTTAAATTCTGTTGCAGATGTTTCAGGGAATGACACAGAGGCCTGGAATTTCAGCTTGTGATACCTGGGGTGAAACTCATGAAACTTTTAGACTTGTAATTAGTTGAGTCGTGCACTCTGAACCTTAGTAGTGGAACTCTGAGTTCAGTACATATTGTCTAATAAAGAACAGGCATTATTTTTCTTAGCTGGATTTTAGTATAAAAATGTTTGGTAAACTTATGTTTTTAATTCTTCATGCAGTAAGTAGCACTAGGTATTATTATGTCAAATTTAGGAAGCAAAATATGCCTCGGAGAAAAAGAATATTGATATTTTTACTTCTCATCCATGTTAGCTAATAGTCGTAAATATTTATTTCATGCATACACTCAAAGATCTATAATATTTTAAGTGCTTACCTCCTTCTTTTAACCTGAATGAGTTAAAGAAAGGAAAGAGTTATATTTTTAGGTTACATAAAGATTGCAGAGAAAAAAATGAATTAGTGGTATACAGTGAATGTGTTTTTCTGTCCAACATATTATGTAATTTACAACTGCAAATATGATGTGTTGTTTTGCTTTCTTAAAAAAAAAATTTATTTGATGGCATTCAACTAGATTAATTTCCCCAAAAGCCAGTTAAGTTTTACTGACATATTTGCAAATGGTAAATATTATTATGAGTGTTTAAGACAATGGTGGCAGTTGTAGGGCAAGGCTTATGTACTGTCATGATGCTTAAAAGTTTCAATTTTTAAAGTGCCTCAGGGCCTTTCTCAGGATCTTGAATGCTATTAGTATCATGTAATTTTTATCTAAAAATAAAAATTCTAAAAGTTCATTTCTTGATAATTTTTTTATATGCTTTTGGGTTTTGTAAGAAAAGTTTTGACTTCATGGTTCATTAAATGGAGAAAAAGAATTTTGCTTCTTAGCCATCTCAAGACAATTTGACATTACTACTTTAAGTATCTATTCTGTTTCTTGATTTCACCAAACTTTTCTAAAGGCACATTTTTCCTTAGTAAAGTCTCATAAGAATTTTTTGTTGTGTTTTGATTGAAAATATTCACAAGTTTATTGGAGGAAGAAAAAGAACATTACAAAAGTTAGTGAGCCAAAAATATCATCATCTTTCAGTGTTTTCATATTTCTCCTAGGTATTTCAGTGATAAAATTTGTGGTTGAGATTTTTGGAGAATTAATAAGAATGTCTGGAAATCAACTTTATTTAAAAACCAAGTTGAAAGATTAAAATCTCTTCTTCCTCCTAAGTTTGGTTTTCAAATCAAAATTTTTCCCACTTTTTGTAGAATACATATTAAATTTTATGAAGCTGCTTTGCATACTGGCATTTTTGTGCCTTATTGAAAATATTATTTATCTAGAACTCATATTCTCAGAATTATGCCTAAAACTAGCCACAATATAAAAACATTGGATGTTCTGGTAATCTACATTCTCTAGATGACATTTGTTATTTGTTATTCATTCTGGATTTAACAAACTGTATTCTATGTAAGAGTTTAGTTAAGTGTTTGGAGAGGCCCATTAGCACTTCTAGGCTCCTAGAATAACATTTCTTGGCAATATGTAAGCATATGATTCCAAAACATTTGATTATTTCAGTTTAAAAATTAGTTACTTCCTTTTGAACTTTATATTATAGAAAAAATGCAATCAGGTTTTTTTCTTTCGAAGAGGAATTCTGTTTTGTTTTTACCTTATTTTTTCTCTTCTTACTCAAAACTCACATAGTTTTTACATTAATGATCAGTAAGATTTCTCTCCATGCCAACATGTCCATATGGTTTGATACTAACCTTCATCATGCTGTTCTTCTATAATTTGTCTTTGATAATTATTAAAAACAAAAAGAAACTAAAAAAAAGTGTGACTGCCCCAATTAGATGACTTAATCCTTGGTTTTCTATTAAGGGAAAAAGTTTTATATTAATGTGATAAAAGTGAATGAAGAGTACTTGTCCCAGAGTTATGTAACATCCACAAAACAGCTGACCTAGGCCATTGTGCACCACTTATTAACCTGAGATCCATGGGCCTAGGAATTCCATGACACTTTATAATTGCCTGCAAAATTATCCGTATGTGCAGTTTTATAGGAAGAAGGTTTATAGCTTATACTAGATTATTCATATTTCTTAACAAGAAATGCTGTTCTCTAAGAACCGTGAAAGGAAACTAGTAGCACATAGTTTGAAATATATTAATAGTTACAAATTGCCTTTCTAAAGATAAAGACGCTCTCTTAGGCACTGCTGTGTTTAAGGCCCTCCCCGAAACCCCACTCCACGAATCTGACCATTCCCTCAAGTGGGGAATCGCTGCCTCTCCAGCATCTTGGCTGCACAGACAAACCTCCTTTGCCCTGGTACAAGTGACTAACTTAAGAGCTTCTAGGGACACTGTAGTTTTGAAGCAACCATCCTAGGAAACTGGAGTTTTTCTAAATCAAATCGACTGAAGTGGTATCCAGAGTCACCTTTGTGCTTCTGTTCCTTGAGGTTTCAGCTTGAAGCACTCAGTCAAGACGAATCTACTTCACTGATTTAGAAAAACAGGTAATGGAGAAAGTGAGTAGAAGAGGGGTAGGAAACGATGTATCTAGTCTCCTTAGGAGAAAAGAAAGGGGTAAAAGCATAGAGTTAAGCATAGAGTCATCTGACATAAAAGTAAATCAGAATGTTTATAAGAGGTATGTCTAGCAACAGAGTGAGGGAAGATTATCTCAAGTGTGATTAGCCTATGGAGAGTTACTCAGAAGACTTGAGATGATGAATATGAACATACTCTGGAAAGTATTAAGGCTTATGCAAATATAAAAAACCAAAAGGCTAATCATGTGAAAGGGAACGTGAGAAAGGAAGGTTATAAATATAAACTAACTGTTTTAGGCTGTCTGGGCTGCTATTACAAAATACCATAAACTGAGTAGCTTATAAACAACACGAATTTACATCTCATAGTTTTGGATGTTAAGAAGTCCAAAATCAAGGCACCAGCAGATTGCATGTCTGGTGAGGCCCTTACTTCCCCATAAATGGCTCATTCTCACTGTGTCCTCACATGGTGGAAGGGACTAGCTAGCTTTCTGTGGTTTCTTTTATAAGGGCACTAATCCCAAAGGCCCCACCTCTTAATACCATCACCTTGGGAGCTAGGATTTCAACCTATGAATTTGGGAGGGGGGGACATAAGCATTCAGACCATAGCACTCACAAATAACCTATTTGAAGTAAAGGTGAATTATTGTCCAATCTTGTGAGTTCTCGTTCTTAACCTTGTAGCAAGGGATTATAAATTAAAAAAAAATAATTGCAGTTGTTCAGATAATGGGAAAGCCAAGAAGATCCTTAAAACTCATCTAGGTCCACCCCCCCGTTTTACAGCTGAGGAAACAGAGGGTCCCTGCAGTTTCATGACTCAGGGCCACATAGCTAATTCATAGTCCAACACACACTCTGAGTCCCAATTCAACGTCATTTTATTTTTATCATGTTATATTATTTACATAGGTTGAATGGAAGGTTTTAAAGGATGATCATTGTCCTTGTCTTATCATTTGTCCATAAACTGGTAAACTGTTTCTCCTAGACAGAAAAAAATTTTAAATCTCCTGATAGGGAATAAGATACAAACTGCACTAATTCTTCCTTCTTCTGCAAAGTTAATTGCTCTCTGTTTTTTGTTTATTTGTTTGGTTTTGCCTCAAGAATACTTGGCTCTTATTGTCAGCAAATCACTTCCCCTCATAGTGACAGGGGTGGTTGGTTTGTCTCCTCCTCCAGATTGAAACTCCTTGAGGGCATGAGAAGGTTGTTTTCATCTTAGTATCTCCTAGCCAAGTGTGGCTCTTGTCACCTAAGGGACTCTGCGTGAATGTGTGTTAAGTTAAATGTCTTTTATGCTGTGAATTAAGATATCTAAGTCTATCATTATTTCTAGTTCTTAAAACACTTTGTTAGTGTTGCACATTTCCAGTGAGATGTAAACAAACAGTTTGAGGACTGGCAAATAAGGGGTTTAGCTTTAGGCAAATTAGGATAGATTAAGAAACAATAAAAAAAGGTAAAGCTAAAGTTAAATGAAACAGCAGGAGGCCAAACGATACTTTACAGATAGAATATGTGGGTTGTTAGAGCTTAATAGGCAAATGTTTTCATTTTAAGGGTTATAAAATAATTTTTAACTGCAATCCCTGCACTTAAAAGAAAGAAAAGCCCCTTTAAGGGGGGGTGGGGAGGAGAGAAGAGAAATTGAGAAAATACTACTGATATTTGCTCACAAGTCTTTTATTTTTCTTTAAGACTGCTTCAAAGCAGTCTTTTCACACTAAGTCTTCCCATTTATAGAAATGATATTGACCCTTTGAAGATATTTTCTTGTCCAAACTCTCATAGTTCATAAAATTAAAAGTCAAGTTGACAGTCTGTTTTAGCCCTCAGCCCGATCTTCCTTGACCATGGCTCTCAAGGGAAGTGCGGGGAGGTGATTTTATTGCCATTTTGAAATAATTGTATACTCTTATTTCATCCTCTGGAGCTTTTGTTTCAAGCAAGAATGTGCTTGGACTTCAAAGAATTAAATGCATATGCCTTACACATTCACAACGCAGTCACAAGAAGGGACTAGGGAAAGGAAAACAGTACAGGGTAATTCATTGCTACAGTGTGTAAATGTAGTATGTGAGAGAGAAAAGGAGAAAGAATTGCCAACATAGCTTGCATATTACTTTAAAGAATTTTTTTTTCCCATTTTTAGCCTACTCCAATCAGATTTGAAACTCTTTTACCTTTGAGAAAGAATAGCGAATACTTGCGTCTAATAGCAAATGTGGCAAAAACTTGATGAATTAATTGGAATCACGGTATCTGGGGGATTCTTATGTGCTGTCAGTATTGATTATAGAAACCACTTGAGAGGAATCCATTGAGCAACAACTCCAGGTGTTGTGAGCGACAGAAAAGTGAAAGTTCCCTGCCCTTAAGGAGTTTAAAGCTGCCTAGAATGTCCTTGTCACAATTAACCAGGTAAATTATGACATCTTGAGGAACTTCAACTCTAGTACTGTTTTGAGGAGCATTGAAACTGTGGAGTTTGAGAGAAAATAGTGCCTGATGGAGGAATAAGAACATGAAGAATGAGCAGGATAGGAAAATGAAATAGAGTTTCTTTCTTTGCGTGTTTATTTGCTTATTTATTTATTTCGGCATCATCTTTAGGATTGAGAGGTGTAATGACATGACTCAGACTTAGGGATGAAAGAAAATTAGTAAGATTATGGACGAAGCAAGAAACTAAACTATATAGTCTATTAATGACCATTTAAGAGAAAGCAGCAAAAATTAACTAGATAGTTCAGCACGTGGAAGGCTTTGAAAGCCAAGCAAAGAAGTTCGGATTTGATGAGGCAGAAAATAAGATACCAAAGCTTTTGCGGGTCAGAATGGCATCACTGAAGAAGTGTTTTAGGAAGTTTGGTCTGGCAGCCATATGCAAGAGGACCTGGGGGCAGAAAGCTCATTCAGGGCCAATCAGCATATTAAGCAGCTAGCACTGAGGTAGCTGTCAGCAAATAGAATGCATTAAAAATAAATCCATCC
Organism: Eulemur rufifrons; assembly: GCF_041146395.1. NCBI lineage: Eukaryota > Metazoa > Chordata > Mammalia > Primates > Lemuridae > Eulemur > Eulemur rufifrons. Next base: position 78,934,188 of record NC_090985.1, on the reverse strand, counting down.
ATCTAGCCAATCTACTTACTAAATATAAGCAATGAAGGAGGAGTCCAGAATTCCACTAACAATTGGAAGCTTGATGACTGTAGGAAACTTCTCAGACTAAGTGGGCAGGGAAAGGAAGGGGTTCTGATAGTGAGGCACTACTTTTTCTCCTTTTAGATATAAAATTTTAAACAACTAGAGGGCAGAGGCGTGGTGGAGAAATAATGTGCTCATAAAGTTTTTTTTTTTTTTTTTAACTAGCATAAAGGTATTCATTTTTCATCATGTTTTTAATGGCCTTTGGTAGTTTTAATAGAACAATGTTAGGGACTCTGTTTAATTTATAACATTTAGAGCTTATATTTATGTTAGCCTATTAATGTCATATATGCTGTATAAATAAATACAGAGGAAATATTTTCTGGGATGCAGAACAATGTAAGTCATTTTCATATCTTTCTAAGTAAAAAAAGATTGACTAAACTGAAACATCTACATACTATTCTATTGTACTTCCATCATGGGACTCTCAGAGTGTCTTGCACATAGTAAATATTCAATATATACTCATTAAGTCTGTAAATATAAATAAACCAAGAGCTCGGTCCTGAGGTGGAGGACCCTAGATATGGGGTGAAATGGAACATTCATGGTGGGTGACATTTTTGTTGGGGATCAATTAGGAGAAGTTTATATTTTGCCTGTTTATAAGACTTTTAGTAAGAAAGGGTTGCCTGTATGCATTTGGCAGGAAGAAGGAAGACAGAGTGCCCCAGCATCAATCCGTAAATACTGTGCAACCCTTTCACAGGTATGACGGGAAAAATGGGGTCGTAGGGTTGGAACAAATGAAAATTGATTCTCCCATATGCCATTTGGCCTCATCCTCTTACATTCTAATTTTGTGAATATAAAGAGATACTTCTCAACAGTTTGTAGTGTGTCTACAAAAAGCACACATGGCTCTGTGTATTTTCAACCCTTGTGAGCAACCTCTGCAAATTAGCGGTCAGTTTTCTTCACTCTGGAAATAGAGTTCTAGAGTATTGAGGGCACTACAGTATCTGCTGCCACTTGAGGACAGGATCAGCCTAAAGATATGTAAAATATATGAGAAAGTTACAAAAATATTGGCCATATAAAAGATGAAGTTTATTCCCATGTTGATTATTTTATTTCATTCAACATATTTTTCTATCCTTTCTATGTCCTTAATAATGTCAATGTTAAATATCCTCAAAAGGGAGGTCTGCATTTGTCTGAAATTATTTGCCACATTAGAGAGGTTTTTATTTATAATTTGTAGAAGTGAAGTAAACAGAGAAATAAATGACTTTTTACTTAATTCATTTTCTTTACAATCAACCTCCCCCCCATCCTCCTAAACACAACTTTTTTTTTTTAAAGGTGATCATATTTCTTGATTTTTATTTATTTTGTACCTTTTTGTATTTTTGAATTCCGATCATCATTTGTGAATTAATTATTCATACTTATTAAGGTTCATTTCCTCATACTATTTGCTATTATCATGTATTTTAGAATAATGACATATTTGCTCTTTTGCACAATTATTTTTTGTTTGTTTCAGTCCTAAGATATTGATGGCAGTGTGATTTCAACCTATAAGTCACCTTTTATATTAGCTATAATCATGAGATACTTCATCTGGTTAGTCATGACAGCAAATTTAATGGGTATGTGGAGAAGACTACCAATGCACCACACATTTTTGAAACCTTTTAATCATCCTGTGCCAAAAATCCTAAAATAAATGGGCTATAATGCATTATATGTAGTTTAGCTTTTGTGATCAAACTTGGAAAGATTATGGAAACCACAATGTGATAGTATTGGCATAAAACTTAATTTGAGAGTTTCATAAGGAACTATTTATGTTCTGCAAAGTTTCCGTCTTTGTTGATACGATTTTATGGCTTATACAGCCTCCATGATATCTACAATGAAAAAGTAGTGGTCTTGGCTCATAGCTAGACAGGATTGCTAGCCAGATCTTTACTCAACAAAAATAATTGCTGTCACTGTGTATCACAAGGAGGGCAGTAGGTATATTTTACATGCTAAAACAAAAAGGGCTTACTTTCTGAACTGCTTTCCTCCTCCCTGTCTTATCATTTGTATGAATTTTAGCATCTCTTTCCTCTGTCCTTCCTACTATCTCAACCCTCCTCCCCAATTATTGTCATGACCTTGACAGTCTTCAACTTCTATGAGCATGGTTAACCCTAGCCTCAATTCCAGTGACTTTTGTGATCACTTGACTTTCACCCTCACTGTTTTTCTGACATTGACACCCAGGTCCAACCTGTCCCTGCCTCACTCTAGTTATTAATTTTCCCCTCACCACTAGATCATTCCCATCACCATACCACCCTTCTCTGTGTCTCCCTACTTAAAAAAAACCCTTCCATGATGCTACATCTACCTCCAGATACCACCCTGTTTCGTCAGTCCTTTTTACAGCAAAGCTCCTCAAAGAATTGTCTACACTTGATATCTCCACTGTCTTCATCTTCCTTTTCTGTTATACCCAGGTTCGAGAGGTGTTTGCCCTCACACCACTCCACAAAAGCAGCTCTGGTCAAGGACCCTAAAGACCTGTTCTTTGGCAAATTTAATGATCAAAAGATTCTTAGTCCTCATCTAACTAGACCAACCAGCAGCTTTTAACACATTGACCCCTCCCTTCTTTTTGAAATGTTTCTTTTCCTATGCTTTCTACACCCCATTCTCTCTTGTTTTTTTCCTACCTCATTCTTACCCAGTCTTCTTCACTGGTCCCTCCTTATTTTGGGAAGAAATAGTGAGAATCTTTCACCCTAGTGCAGGCAATAAAAATGGTGCATTACCTACAGGGAATTAAGAAAAAAAGGTATTAAAACTAACTAAAAGTTGGCCTGCTTTATTATTATTTTTACTATGTGTTAGCAATTCTTAGTATTGTCGATGATAAAACACCTCTCCCATCCTGGGTGGACCGCTCATGATGCCTTCAGCCTTGGAGTGCTTTGTGTAGGAGTGTAGCCCACGCTCATCATTGGCCCTCATTCTCCAGGTGATCTTACTGAATCTCATCTTAAGGACTTAAATTACCATTTTATGTGTTGACCTCTCCTCCCCTCCTCTTCCTCTCTTTCTGTCTTTCTGTCTCTCTCTCTACACACACACACCCTCACATCCTTGCCTACGTGATACCTTTACTTGTATATTTAAATAGGACATCTCAAACTAAATATGTTCAAAACTATTGGTTCCAAACCCTCTCTTTCCTTCCAACTTGTTCCACCTGGATTTTTCCTTATCTCAGTAAAAGGCATTTCAATTCTTCCTATTTCTTGGGCCCAAAACATTATAATCATCTTTGATTCTTCTCATTCTCTCACTTCCCTCATCAGACCCATGGCCAAGTCCTATCTACTCCTTCTTTGAAATGTGTACCAGTTCCTGTGCTGCCTCTTTGGTCCAAGCCCCCATCATCTCTCACAATATCAACAGTGACCTCAGTTTATTTGACTTCTTTGTGTAATTTTACATTTCTGCCTCTCACTACTAGAAAAGCCCTTTTTCCCCCCTTTGGCTACTGTTTTGTCAGTCACTCCAGGGTCCTGTTCCTATCTCTTTGTTCTTTGTCAGTATCTTTTATCATCCTTCAATGTCACTTAATTTCTTAATTTTCATTCCCCAGAGTTCTGCCTTCAGCTCTCATTTTCCTTCTCTGCATGTTCTTCCTGAGGATTGTCATTTACTCCCAAGTCATTGGTTAACATGACTTTCAAATATCTTCAACTACGAATTCTCTTCCAAGATCTAGTTCCCAAAACTTAAATATTTGCTAAACATCCCTACTCAAATCCATGTCTAAAATTGAGCTCCTTATCTTTTCTCTCACCTCAATCTTGTACTTTTTAATATTCCTTTTCTTTCCAATGGAGTACTGTTCTTCCTTTCTCCATAATATCTTCTAGGCATAATAAATTAAAGTGGGATGGATGTCCAGTATATACATATATGTGTGTGTGTGTTTGTGTGTGTGTATTTTTACCGCAAGACTCCTCTTCTACTATTCTGTCCCCCACACAGCACCTTGAAGATGAAATTATGATGATGGCAACCCTGCTTAAAACTCTCACTTTGCCAAGATCCAAGCATGTTTTGCCAATACTTGCATTCAGGCAAAGGAGAAAATAAATTGGCTATGTCTCAGAAACAGTTTTTTCTACTGCTAACACAGTCCAAAGAAAGCAATGTGCTAAATCTCATTAATCTGTTTGCTCATTAATGAATGATTTATTAAATAAACATTTCATGGATATGTACAGTATTGTCTTGAAAATTCATAGCAGGTTCCAATAGTACATTTTTCACTCTTGGCTCTAACCTAGCCTTTCTAATTTTCCTTTTCTGGGGCCATGAATACTTTCACTAACTTTTTCCCCAGGTTTATTTCACTTATGTTTGTATCCATCATTGCCTAAGTCAATTCTCATAAATGTAATTTGGGGTATATAACTACATAAATTTGACCTTTTCTAATATGATGAGATGCAGAAAATTTTACACAGTGAAAGGCCAAGGATTATTTACATAGAATTTAGGAATCTTTTCTATATCTTAGGTTAATGGCAAATTTATTTCAGCAATTATAGTGTTGGTAAAAAGAATTTATCTAGTTAACTGAGGATTTTCTTTTATGGCCGTATATAATTCCTAAAATAAATAAGCCTGCATATGAGAAGTGGTAACTTCCCCCATGTATATAACTGTAAAGAGTAGTTTGTTATAGTAGTAGTGGTACATTCCATGTCACCATATTTAAGCATTAAATGTTTAGAAAGTATAATGCGAAGGTTGTGTTTATTTGTTTTGCCTGATCACCTGGTGGTGGTGATAACAACAACTTATATTTCATCTTTACGATGACCAGGTACCGTGGCAAGAGAGGAGGTAATTTTATCCCCATTTTACAGATAAAAAAACAGGCTCCAACATATTAGTACATCAGTTTAACTTTACACAGATTGAAGTCAGGGTTACTCATTGAATTCCTTATTTCATACCTTTCTCATTAACCATTGCCTTTATGAAAGCTCTAAAATATTGTGTTTGGTTCATTATGAATTGGTTTTGAGAAAAAAAAAAGTGTTTTGTGTTTTAATGATGTGTTCCATAAGTCATATGATTTAGATGACTGCAGTGTCAGGAATAATCTAGAAAACTACTTAAATCCAATATTTATATGTAGGTGAAGATTTGTAGAGTTTTGCAGATTGTGACATTTGCAGACCTGTATATTCTGAGATTGTAACTTCTTGTCAAGTTTTTCTCTTATTAGAGGGTGGATGGTGGAGGTTTATAGTACGGGAGGAGAGGACCCCTCTCTTGCAAGAAAAAACCTAGGGCTGGCTTGAGTATCACTATCATTCCTTCAGAGTTCATCTTCCATCACTGTAAGTTTTGTAAAAGGCCAAGCCAGTGCCATTGAACAGTCTTTACAACTTGATACACATTTTTATTGCAGTATGTGTAAAATTTGCTTAGGGATTTTAAAAATACTTTCAATCTACATTGCTTAAGAAATCAATGTTTAGTTTTGTTAACATTTGCTATTTTCAAAATATCCTCACAAATAATAGTGATCTTTTAAAGGCCTAAACCACTAACTCAACTGATGGACAAAGAGTACATTACATATAAATATAATCTATTATAAAAAGCCATAATACTAAATTGATATAGTCCTTTCTTTGATTAGCTTGTGTTCAGCAGAATAGATCAAAACCAGAGAAGAATCATGCCTAAATACAACTACTACTTATACAGTACTGCACACTTTATATGTATTAACTTTAGTCCTTATCACTATCCTGAAATCTTGATATTTTGTTTCCATTTTTACACATGGAATCCTAAATTTCAGGTAGGTTAAGTAACTTGGTCAATGGCAAATAGCTAGAAACTGGTGGAGCTAGAATTCAAGCCCAGGTGTATTTGGTATGTAAGTCCATGGGTTTTTTCCTCAGCACAAATACATGCATAGCAGTACTCAACATTGTCCTAATGAAATACTTCTTTGAACATGGCCTGCTGAAGGCCAGGTTGGTGTAACAGAGTAGGTAATTTCATGTCACTGATGTCTCACCTTTTATTTTTGCTTGCTCAAACTTTTCGAGTAAAGAGAATGAATCTCAGATAGTTATAAAATAAATTGACCATTATTTCAACATAGGGGTTACTTTCTCTGGTTCTCCACAGCAAGAGTGCATGATGGTTTCATGGATAATGTTTCCGCAGAAGTATGCCCAAGTAACTTATTGCCTGTAATTAAAATAAAATCTTTGGAATCATGAAATTACAGATTACAGAAAGCATTTTTTAGAAGTTGTGAAACTGATTGATCTCTATAGTTGTAGTCATTAAAAAACAGTGCAGTCTTAGAGGGAGGCACCTATCATTGCAGAAGTCTTTAAGATGAAAGTGTAAGAAAAGTTATAGAAGCTTCCAAGAATCAAATGATATGACTGAGCCAAAGAAATGTACTTTCCCTAAGGATAAATGATACCCTTGTGAGGAGTCTTTGAAAGAGAAGGAAATAATGATGAAGAAGAACTACTGGATAATGATTTTTTTTTCCGATTAAAAAGTAATTTCAAAAGGCTTTTGACCTAACATACAGTTATCCAAAAAATTGGGTAACTGTGGAGTAGAAAGTAGAGGATTTCATGGATTAAAAACTAGCTATGAGACAACATAGATGAACCTTGAGGACATTATGCTAAGTGAAATAAGCCAATCATGAAAAGATAAATATTGCATGATTCCATTTATATGAGGTAGCTAAAGTAGTCAAATTGATAGACTCAACGAGTGGAATGGTGGTTATCAGAAATTGGGGGGAAGGGAAAATGAGGAAGTACTACTCAATGAGCATAAAATTTCAGTTTATGAGCAACATGAGTAAGATCCAGAGATCTGATGTACAACATTATGCCTATAGTCAACAATCCTGTACTGCACACAAACATAAAAATTTGTTTTAAGAGTAGATCTCATGTTGAATCTTCTTACCACAATGGGAAGCAAAGAGTTGAAATAACTGGCCAGTGTTCAGCATGAACAATGACAATTATTGGTTAGGCCAGGAATCAGTTTTTGGATCAGAGGTCTTTTATGTTGATAAGCAAACTAGCAAAGCCAACACAATGTGCAAAGGAAAGAAAAATGCTCTAGACAAGGTAAAGAGAGATTGTGATGAATCCCAGCAAGACTTAAATCTAGGTAACTGGGCAACTGGTTGAGAGATGGGAACACAATGTTATGCTCAAATTGTGATTATAGAGGTTTGATCTTTTAATTTCAAAACAATCAGAAATTAAACAGAATCTTTTATGGAGACGTGTTATTAGGAATTAGTAAATTTAAGAAAAATGTTTTAGTAAGAACATTTAAAAATGTTAAGACATTAAGAAGATGTATGAATAATTTATGAAAACTAATTGATATCAAGAACTTGTTAAATTCTTTTGAGGCCCCATTACACTGAGGTCGTAGATGATTCAAGAAGCAGAAAGAAGTGATCACACATTCTTGGCCTAGAAGGCCCCAGGAGAGACTACTCCCTTACTATATAAAAATAACTTCTGGGTAAAATCAGACAGGGCAGGGCAAAGGAGCTTTACTTTTCCAGAAAATAAACAATTACAAATCCAGCCCCATTCAGATAATTGACACTGGAGCATCCAATGCTCTTCAATCTATTACTGCCTGGAAGAAATAATTTAAGAGAAAGCACTGCAGGTCAACAAAGATGATGTTGCTTGGTTACCCAAAACCATTTGGTGGCGTGCTGAGTTGCTTAGCTTTTTAGAAGAACACTCTTTGTATCCACATAGGGAAAAGATGGAGAAGATCGCTTGAAACCATTTTTAATTGTAAACTTGCTTCATCTGAACACTGACTTTACTTTTGCAATGCCCAAGCAAGTTCAGAGATCTTTATTGAAATATAAACCACCAAGATAGTAATAAATGTTGAATTTGATGTATTCTTCTAAATATTAATCTTGGTATGATGGATTTGCTTTGAAGGGGGTTGAACTGTTTTCTTAGGAGGAAAAAGAATTCCATTTTCAGGCTTCCTGGCCCAGGAGTCCTGGGGGCTGCCTGGAGGCAGCAAAGTCCGGGGGGGGGGGGGGGGGGGGGAGTACAGAGCTTTGGAGTCAGACAGACTCCTCCAAATCCCACCTCTGCTGCTCTGTGCCTTTGGAAAAAAAAATTAAAGTGTCTAAGCTTTGATAGCTCATCTCTTCCATAAAAGCAATGATTTTTCTGTTACAGATTACTGTGAGGATTGCATAAGGAAATGCATGTTACATGCCTAGCACCTAACAAGTTTCCAACAAATGGTAATTTCTCATTTGGAAGTTAGAGAGCTGTGAATATCTTCTCTTATATTCACAGTCTCTAAAATATCCTTTTACAATGAGTCACTTAGCTCCGGTAGAGATAAGAGGGGCTCCAAAAGTGAAATGGGGAAGAGGGGGTGCTAGAAGGATTGTGGAGTGAAGGTTGTTTCAAAATTATGAACTCTGTTTTAGAATTTAGTCTTATTCTTCAGTTAAAAAAAAATAGGAATTGGGCTTATCTTCTCAGATGATGGTAAAATGGGATTCAAAATGTTACCTAGCGCTACAGAAAATGTTTTTCTTTCTATTTATCATTTTAGACCATTTGGCTTAGTATTTATTCTGTTTGGTGGCATATATTTTATGTGCTGAACATTTTGCTAAAAATAGTGACATGCTTTATTGTTTAATGCATTAGCAAATTAGTGGGAGGGGATGAGATATGGAAGTTTTGTAGGCAAATACTATATTAGTACTATACTTGACAGCTTGAACATTCACTTGTTACTTAAAAGATTCCGGTTATCACTAAACTTGTGCTGAACGCTTCCCAAATTTTGCTAATGAGAATTTTTAAAGCACATGGCTGTTGCAGTCATCTAATGAAGATTAGATTTATTCCCAAATCTTAAACTTACAATTCTCCGCATACATACCTAGACTGTTAAAAAAAATTAAAATTCCAGATCTTTTCCTGATTGTGAGATTTATATTGATCTTAGTTCTTTAAAATTATTATTTCAATAAGCAGTGGGGGTGGGGGCAGGGATTTGCCAGGTGGGAACTTGATGATTTTTCAACTAGGAATAAATACCTGAAACTTCCCAGAATAAATATCATTCATATAAGGGAAGGGAAAGGTAAAAAGGAGTAATGAGATGGATAGACTTATGGGTGGGTGTGGCAGTACAAGCTAACGAGAGAGTGTGAGAATTTTCATTCTCACAATTAAAAGGAATAGGAACCCTAAACATTTTGACATTAAGCTTTGTCTTTGTAGATATAACCATTTAGGTTAGACTAAAGAAATAGGTGATTAGAAGAATTCAGGCCAAATGAAAACAATGAACACTATAAATAAGTGCAGAATCCAAAGGAAAGCTACTTTTGGGAGTTTAAATGTATGGTTCAATATATCATTGTGGTTAAGAGAACTATCCCTGAAATAGAACTGTGTGGGCTCAGATCATAGCTCCATCACTGGCTCCAAGTGTCTAACGCAGATAAAGAGCATCATTCAGTACCTGGCACAGAGCAAATGCTCTGTAAAATGTTGTTGATGGCGGTGATTGTGATGATCAATACACTATTCCACAGAAAATGCTGTTGATGACTCCTACATTGTGTTAATAAAAATAGAGTAATTTGGTACCATTTTCAAATGTGTGATCATCACCAAATCGACAGGATAGAGTAGAATATTGGATAAACTAAGTCAATGGTATTATTTTTAAAGAGTATTACATGAGAAAGGTCAGGTGCTAGAGAACTCAAATTAGTAATCTAATTAAGTGACTAGCAAAAGAGACAGATCATGTTAACAAGAGTCAGATCTGTTATTACAGAGCAATTATTAAAGTGATATATTGCAAGATGCGTATATCATTGCTAGGTTTTAAACATTTCATTTTATCCAGGCATAAAAGTATAGATTAATCGGTTTATTTGATAAGTTGAAAGCTCCTTTATTAAAATATTTATATTGTTTATATAAAGGGATCAACATTATTGAGGATCTAAAAAGAATTCTGTGGCATACCGAGCTACATTCGTTTATGAAATTATTTACACAAGTAGCTCTCATTGGAGCAGTCTCCAAGTGCCACATGACCTAATTTGTGAGCTTAAATAACAGTTTCTGATTTTGACATTTTATTTCCTTAAATCACTATCAAATGAAATGACTTTACTGTGGCACCAAACTATTATTTGATTATATTTTATATTCAAGGAATGTAAGTATTTTATGAAATAGCAGAATTTTCATAAGACTAGTGAAGTGTTGTTTTTTCTCCCCACTTGGTGTTTGGCCTTTACTGAGCCTAGGAAAACCTCGATGGGCTCCCTTATATTGGGGTATTACAGCTATTAATAGATACATAGAAAATTTCACAGACTTTTATATTAGATAGGCAAGGGTTTCATTCTAGGCTCTGTTGATTTCTAACTTTGAGACCTAGCACAAGTTACTGTCACCTCTTTAAGCTCTCGTCTCCTGATTTGTAAAATAAGAATTAATAATTACCTCATCATTTCATTATGAAGATTACAATTGTTTCTGTCCAAATAGCTTATCACAGTACTTGGCAGAGATACAAATTCAATAATTTGTCATCATATTATTTTTATTTTCATTAATCTTTAAAGAATAGCAAGTATTTGGTCAAATTCAGTTAGGTACTACTGATATCATTTTCTAAACAAATCTATCTGATACATTGAAGTGTGTGTGTGTGTGTGTGTGTGTGTGAAGTGGTAAGGATTTTTTACAAATTATTTTCTGCTAGAAAAGAGGTAAAGAAATGGCTTTATACATACACACATTTATGTATGTATCAAGGTTTATTATATGTGTTTGGTATAACTGACAGAGCTTTGAACTTAGAGTCCTGAAGCTCTGGGAAGTCTTTATAAAATTCTTATTTTGAGACTCATCCATTTCAAGATATAGGGTGTAGATTAGTATTTTGAATAAAAGTGTCTTAGGTGACTTTGATATGTCTTACTCTGTCCTCACTTGAGAATCAGTGAAGAAGAAAAGCTACATTTGAGGAAGTCACAATTTATTGGGGAAATATACATGGATCATGTAAAAAATTGTCATAATACATCACAGCAAGTGTTGCAATATACATATAAGCAAATTGTTATGGGTGCACAGAGGAGGCTCTGCTTGCTTTTGTTTTTGAAGGAAGAATAGGAGGTTACCAGGAGAAGAACAAAAAGGTATTCAAAGTCAAAGGAACCATGCTGATCAAGGCCTAAAAATAATGAGGGTTTGCCAATAGAAAGAAGGTGGGCTGCTTAAGTGACCTATTGGGTGTAGATCAAGGCTGTGATTTATTTGGAACGTATAAGCTGGATTTATAAGCAAAGATTGAGGATAAATTTTTCCTTTCATGACTAATTTAAAATACAGTTAGAAGAAAACATAATGTTTTTGTGGAGGAGAGCACTGAGTATTTATTATGATTGTATTATTTTTAAATAGATTACCACAAAAGGCCAAAGTTTCTGTACACAGAAGGAAAAACAATTAGTAAAAGCAGTAATAGTGTGTCGATATGTACTTTTTTTTCAAAGTTAATCATTTGTTTAATTAACTCAGAATTAAACCAGAGATGCTATTGCCTAGAAATAATAGGTGAACATGATTCTCTTTGGCAGTGTAAGAATTGTGTGACATCTTCTTAAACTTCTTGATAATATCTGGCCTTTGTAACTTTAAAGACTGTGTCATGTTCTACCTTTATTTGTATTAAGTATTTTCTATTACAATTATTGATTCCTTATATAATTATATATATACATTTATATATATTTACATATATATATTTACAATTATTGATTCTTTATATATTATATATATATATATATATATATATTTACAAATGAAGGAATTGAGGCTTAGGTTAAGAAATTCACCTAAGGTCCCGTACCTAGAAAGTGGTAGAGCCATGATTTGTACTCAAGATTCTGTATTCTAAAAAGACAAGTCTTGAGATGTTATGAGGGATTAGATTGGAAAGACAAAGAATTCAAGGCAGAAAGGCAGATAGATTGTTGTAGAGGCTATTGAAATTTTCAGGAAAGAGAAGAGGACAGAGGAAATAGGGACACGTGACAAGGGACATTGTAACATGGAATCAACAGCATGTGATGACAGTGTGGAGAAGGAATGATGTGTTCAAGGTGATTTCTGAGGTCTTTTTTTTTTTTTTTTTAATTATTGTTTTAAAATAGATTTCCCTACAACAGGGAACAAAAAGGAAGAATGCAGTTAGGTGAAAATAATGATTTGTGTTTAGAGGTGAGTTTAGCAAACCAGGACATTGTTGACACTTCTTCTCTGGAGCTCAAATAAAAGATCAGAATGAAGATGTGGATTTATTGATGTCTTGGACTTACTCTTCTGGTGTCCCCCTCGAGTGCCTGATGTTTGCTTTGGTCTCTCACATCAGCTATCACACACAGTAATGAGTTTTCCTTTCCTTTTTGGTACCTTCTCAGAGAAGTAAAAGTATGCTCATAATTCCTGTAACGTGCCATTGTTGCTGTAATATGTGGTCCTCCAATGTAGCCTTGGCCAAATAGCCAAAAGGTAAAAATCAGAATGAGCCTTTCCTGCTTCCATATTTTATCCATATTGTTGCATTTGTTCTGTGTTGTTGGTTATCAAGAATTAAATATAAACCTACCACTCTCTGGACTCATTCTGGCAACCACTGCTCACTAGGCTATAAGGTGTGCTAGAGACTCACACGGATTCCACCTGATACTTCTCTTCTGATAGCCAAATTTTGAATTCTTGTGATATCAGCTATGATATCAGAGCTGGATACGACACACTAATTACCTTTCACTCTGATGTCCTCTGCAGAAACTGCCTCTTTGGGAGCCAGGACCTGTGAAGATGATCTTACAGAGCAGCAGTTGAGAGCACCCTCAGGTAATTGTTTCTATTACTTCTGGAAATCTTGCCTTGTCCTAAATGAGTTGCATTTGTTACTCTCATAATTTATGTAATAAACATTCTCTGTAACTGCTCTAATTAGTTCTGGTCAGATCCCTTATATCAGTGAAAAGCGAAATCAAATATATCCAATATTTGGAAATATGTAAAGTGACTTTATTGTTTAGAGCAGTTGTAGGTTCACAGCAAAAATGAGAGAAAGATACAGATTTCCCAAATACCCCCGTCCCCTGTCTCATTATTACCATCCCCCACCAGAGTGATTCATTTGGTCAATGATGAACCTGTATTGACACAACAGTATCATCCAAAGACCATAGTTTATATTAGGGGTCACTGTTGGTATTATACATTTTATGGGTTTGGACAAAAGTATAATGACACATACCCACCATTACATTAATAATATCATACAGAATAGTTTCACTGCCCTAAAAATCTTCTGTGCTCTGCCTATTCATTGTTTCCTCCCCTTGGCAACCAATGATCCTTTACTGTCTTTACAGTTTTGGCTTTTCCAGAATGTCATATAGTTGGAATTGTACAATATATAGCCTTTTTAGATTGGCTTCTTTCACTTAGCAATATGCATTTAAGCTTTCTCCATGTCTTTTCATGGCATGATAGCTCATTTCCTTTTAGTGCTGAATAGTATTCTATTGTCTTGATATATCAACATTTATTTATCCATTCATGTACTGAAGGACATCTTGGTTGCTTCCAAGTTTTGGCAATGAATAAAACTAATATAAGCATCTGTGTCCAGGTTTTTGTGTGGATATAAATTTTCAACTCCTTTGGTTAAATAACCAAGGAGTGCAATTGCTAGATCATATGGTAAGAGTATGTTTAGTTTTGTAAGAAACCACCAAAGTATCTCCCAAAGTAGATATACGATTTTGCATTCCCACCAGCAATGAATGAGAGTTCCTATTGCTCCGCGTCCTCACCAGCATTTAGTGTTGTCAGTGTTCTGGATTTTGGCCGTTCTAATAGGTGTGTAGTTGTGTCTCATTGTTTTCATTTGCATTTCCCTGATGACATATGATATGGAATATCTTTTCCTATTTATCATCCATATATCTTCTTTGGTGAAGTGTCTGCTAAGGTCTTTGGCTCATTTATTGATTGGATGGATTGTTAGCTTATTATTGGTTCATATGAGTTCTTTTTATATTTTGGATGACGGTCCTTTATCAGATATGTCTTTTGCAAATATGTTCTTGTCTTATCATTTTCTGGCAGTGTCTTTCACAGAGCAAAACTTTAATTTTAATAAAGTGGAGCTATCAATTCTTTCTTTCATGGATTGTGCCTTTGGTGTGGTATCTAAAAGTCATTGTCAAACCCAAGGTCTTCTAGATTTTCTCTTATGTTACCTTCTAGGAGTTTCATAGTTTTATGTTTTGCATTTAGATCTGCGATCCATTTTGAGTTAATTTTTCTGAAGGATGTGAGGTCTATATCTAGATTTATTTTTCACATGTGGGTATCTCTAGCTTCTTAAAGGACAAGTAACTTCTGCTTGATTATTTCTCAATTCTATATTTATACACTATGATGCTTCATCTAAATGATCAGTTTTTGACAAAGTATATATCAATAAGATTAATATTATTTTTCCCAAGTCAGACAACCTGGTTGGTGGAGTTATTTTTGGTAATTAATCAATTCATTGGATTTTGTGTAGCCAAGTTAACATTTTCACTAGTCCCTGTGCTTTGCATGTTTATGTATGTTAAAAAGAAGCAGTTAACACCTTCTTAGCTGCATTATATTCAGGTAATTTAAAAGGAAATTCACCCATGTACTATAACACACCTATTTATTTCTGCTGTATAAGTATGACATCAGTTGCCAGATTTGTATAACTGGAAAAATAATATTATTATTAACAATTGGAATAATGATAATAGGAATAATAAATGATTATAAAAATCATTTGCATTCATGATGGTATATTGAAATACTTTAAAAAAGAATTTTGCAAGTGAAAACATCCATCCCTCCAATATTAAGTCAGAATGTCATTCTTAAAACATTTCAGCTTCAAAGTTTACTTTCACCTATGCATCTTTCATGAATAATTTTTATTTTATACGTTATTTTACTTTAGAAAACTAGTATAAAATAGAATAAACCCCGTCTCCTTTACACATCTCAAACCAATTGAAGATTTCACTAATGAGCTGATTGGAAGAAATATGGTAAAAATCAAGACTTATGACAAAGATATCAAGCTAAAAAGAGATCACGCCCTGTGGTCAATATATTTCTGTATTGTTTTGTAAACAAGGACAACAAAATCTACAGCTTCACTTCAGTCTTTCCAAGAAGATTTAGATATAGATATTCCCATGCCTTCTGGATGTTTTCATAAGTTCCAAATCGAACTCTCTTTTCTACAAAACCATTTCTTCTTCTCTTTTCTCCATCTTGATTGATAACATCACACCACAGACCTAGTTGCCTGCATAATAAAACTAGAAATCATTCAGTTTTACTCAAAATATTAGTGAGCAACTTCTATGTTCCAGGGACTGCTGGGCATCTGTTACAAATAAGGCAGATGAGATCCCTCATTTTATACAATATTTCTAAACAAATCAATAAACAAGCTATTTTCAGATTGCAATACGTGTGATAAAAGAAGTAAAAGAGGTGATATGCTAGAGCAGGTGTTCTCAAAGTGTGGTCCATCCCCTTTCAAACAGCATCAGCACAACCCAGGAACTTGTAAGAATGCAAATTCTTGGGCCCTGCTCCAGATCTACTGAATCAGAAACACTGGGCATCGGACCCAGCAAGCCCCTCCAGGTGGTAGTGATGCTTGCTGAAGTCTGTGTGACAGGTGATGAGCTACTTTAGAAGCAGTGGTCAGAGAAGTTCTCTGTGGAAATGACAGGTGAGTTGAGTCCTGAATGATGAAAAGAAGCCAATTATACAAAATCTGGGGAAATGTATTCCCAACAGAGGTGGGAAGAAGTTGATCACATTCCAGGAAAAGAAAGAAGACTAACATGGACCAAGATTAGTGAGTAAGGAGGAGAGCAGCACAGGATGCAGTCAGAAAAGGAGGTGAGGGCCTAATCATTTCAGCTCTAGTAAGGAGTTGATTTGTTATTCTAAGTGAAACAGTAAGCTTTGACAGGATTTGAGCAAGAGAATGGCTTTATTTTATTTAATTGTGCAGAATATATTATAGGAAAGCAAGAGTAAGTTTTACCTAGTTGTGAGACCATTTCAGCAATACAAGTAAGAGATTAAGCATACTGGCAGTGGAAATATAAAGCAGTAGATGGATTCAGAATACATTCAGTATTTTGGAAGTAGAAATAGTAGGACTTGCTGATGGATAGCTTGCATATGAGCAGAAAATAAAGAGTAAAGGATAGCTCTTATTTGTGTTGGGTGGTATAACCATTAACTGAAACGTTGAAGATGAGGGAAAAACAAAGTGAGGTGTTTCGAGGGGGAATCAAGAGCTCTGATTTGGGCATGCTGAGTTTGATATGCCTTTGAGACATCCAAGTGGAGATACAAAATTTAAATCCAGGGGTCTGGGTGAAATCATGTAGGGTGATAATGTAGACAGAGAAGAAGACTAATCCTGGAAACACGCCAATATTTAGATTTTTAATAGAGGAGGACCCAGCAAAGAAGAATAAAAGGGAACTTTCAAAGAGATAGGGTAAAAACCACAATAGTTTGATACAATGAAATCTAAGAGAGATACATTTTTCCAGAATAAGGGAGTAGGAACATCTGTTGAGAAAAGGAAGTAATATGTACACAGAGAAGTGACTGTTGAACTTCACAGCATGGAAGTCATTGGTGACTTTGAGAATAGCAATTAGTATTGAATAGAAGTCAGCCTAGAGAGGGTTGAATAACAAATACGATTAAGTAAAGAAAGAAAATGCAAAAAATAAAAATAAAAACAAAATTCCAAACCAGACTACCAAAACCAAAACAAACAAATACCCCTTTTAAATAGAGGAATGAGATAGAATCTAGACTCTTCCTTTTCTTCCCCCAGTTTTGCTTCCTAAATTCAATGCACTGTTCTAACTAACATATATTGCCTACCTGCTATATTTCAGGCACTGTTCCAGGTGTTTCTAGCACAAAGATAAATAAAATAATCACTATTTTCTGAAAACATTTACCTATTAGGGCAAGTAGACAATACACAGATAATTTCCACATACAATGGTAAGTTATTTAACATTGATACACAGCAAAAAGAAAAGGAAAACATATCCAGAAACACGAATCCTAGTTCAAGGTTCACAGAAGACTTTTTGGAGAAGGAAACAATTACTAGTACTAGTAACACAGCTATAATTTTATTAATACTTATTTTGTATTAGGCTCTGTGCTGACTGATTTTTATGTTTTATTTCATTATAAACCTTTAAAGTAGGTATTATTAACTCCATTTTTACAGATGTTGAAACTAATATTTCTCAAGTTGGGCTTGAAGGAAAAGTGGGAGCTAGTTGTTCTCCATAAGATAAGGAAATGTAATAGTTTGTATAGGGAGGGAGAGGGCACTACAAACAGTTGGATGTTTCTTGAACACTGGTTACAAAACGTCACCTGGACCAGGAACATGAACATTACCTGGGAACTTGTTGGAGATGCAAAGTCTCGGACCTCACTCTAGACCTATGAATTAGAACCTCTAGAGATAGAATCCAGCAATCTATGTTTTAACAAGTTTTCCAGATGATTATGACAAACTAAAGTTGTCCTCAATCATTAAGTGCTAGGCAGGAAGTAAAGAATGATGAGACTGGAGTGGTGGGAAGGGACCAGGTATCTTGGAGGTTTGCTTGCTGTGTACAGAAGATTGAACTTTTTCTTCGTAAGTGAAGGGAGTCACTGAAAGATTTTAAGTAGGGAAGTCAGATTTAAGTAGATCATATGGCAGATAGAGTTGAGTGGGGAGTGACTAGACAAAGAGAGAATGGAGAAGTCCAGGAAAGAATTCATATAAGCTCAGTGCCTTCAATAGAGATGCTCAATCTATAACACTGAAGATGTTTGAGTTGCTATGCTCTCTTTCCTGTTTACATGATCATTCCACAAGTTTAAAAAGTATGCATTGCTTACTTAGAAGACTTAGAATAGAGGGTTTTGGAACCCAATTATATTTTAAAACAATGGGAATCGAGCACAATTGGCAGGTACTTAGATCAGAGGGCTACCACTGAAGTATTAATTGATTGTAGATTTGCTTAAAAATTATATTATTTTTGTAGGGTAAATAAAGAGTGGTTTTCCAATCATTTATTATTCAAATGAAAATATTCTAAGCTAGTCATTCAAAAAGTTTTCTTTTAAATATAGACGATGTGTATATATAGCATAACTTATAAGATTGTCATTTTAGGCACGTTAAAAATGCTGTGGAAAGTTAATTGTACCATACTTTTGTATTATAAAGCTAAAGTATTTTGTCTTCTTTCTATTGTTTTGAAACATCAAAAAATTAAAATGTATTATCATTTGTCTGAAAATTGGGAAGTTCTAATGGACCCTAATACATATTTTAAGCTTAAGTATATATGTATCATAAAAATTAATATATAAATTGATATTGTGTTTTCTATAATTCAAAAGAATAATTTAAAATACATGTGGTATATACATGTGCTATATACATATATGTGTATACATAGGCTGAATACAACAGTTTTATGAAATGCTTTAATATTTTCATTTTTATTGCATATAATATGTTAGTGAAGAGACTTATTGGTGAACATGAAAACCACTTTAATATCTTTGTTTTGGAATTTTATATGTTTGCCTCAGTTCTAAAGTTCTGCTTAATATATTTAATGTTATATATATTTTTTTCCTGTAAAGCATCTTATATTTTATGGTATTTTACAATTGGGGAAATATGGTACTTGAAAATTAGAATGTAGCCACTCCCGCCTGTAACCCCAAACCCTACCCTACAGTTTTTCTAGAGAAAGTGCTTTCTCACATTCATACTCTCGACTCTAAAGTCTATTTATATAATGAATGTGAAATTTATTTCTAAAACTCTCTTTGAGAATAAAAGTGACCTTTTATTCTGACTTATATGAAACTTTATGGTGTGTGTAAGTTACCTTTTGATTATTTTTTGCATGATTAAAAATTTGCAAAGTCCTTATGGCTCCAAAGAGCCTACCTGTAATAAACAGCTTTCGCCTTCTAAACCACAAAACAGGTCTGAATTGCTTGAGCATTAGAGCTAATTGCTTGCCTACTTCAAAGGAAGAACTCAAAAAGAGAGAGGGGGAAAAAAGTCGCAGAAGCAGGGCATTGCAGGCGAATCCACCTCTAAAGGTTATGAGTTGCGGCTTGGAGGAGCCCGGCAAAGTTATGGCCTCAGAACTGCTGTTTGCGATTAAGTTGATGGCGAGAGTCTATCCCACAATCTTTCCCTGCTGCTGACACAGAGTCTTTGTTCACATTCAGATTTCTCAAACTGTTGCCAGGGTCAGGCTGAGGTCAGACACCACAGTGATGTATAGAAGAACATGTCTGGGAATTTCTCTCACACTTAAAACACATACCAGAAAATGAAGAAGAGGACCCTGCAAAATCTGTCTGATGAGACCCAGATTATACTGTAGCCTTTCTTTTAGTGCCTTCATAATTTTCTTTTTCTTCTCCTGACACACAATGTTTTATTAATGTGAGTTGCGATAGCCCTTACAATTTTATGTCCCCTCAAGATAAGGACACTCAGTAGCACTCTGACACTTCATTTTCCAGCCCTGGGGGAAAGGTCCAGTAAATCTACTCAGAGAAGTCTTGCATCCCTTCCCCAGGATGAGTTGAAAAGTAATTGCCATGGGCTGGCGTAGGTCGCGGGCTTGACACTGGATGTCACGTCACGTGTGTGGACTTGGGAGCGACACGGCCCAATCCAGTCATGATCTCAGCCTTCCAGCCTCCCAAAGCCAGCTTGACCACCACGGCACCCACCAGCCTGGCCTCTGCCAGCCTGCGTTTGCTCAGTAATTATCACTGATGGGTGAAAGCAGGCTAGAACCAGAAGTGTTGATTCTCTCTCTTTTTAAAGTAAAATTTCCATGTGTAGTTGCCTGAAAAGAAAGCTTCCCCCAAACTCTCAGATGACTGACCACCTAAACAAGGGCCTCCTATCTGCTTTTGTGCAAAGGCAAAGTGTAGAAATGGAATAAAATGGATTTATGTGGTGCCTTCGAGGACTCACAGATGAAACACACTCTTATTAATGAATGTATAAATGTCCTTGTTTTCCCTTTAGCTTTTTGGAATTTCCTGTTGAGCCCAGAACTGTCCCCCTCTGTTGTCTTCCTGCTCCTACAGTTGCAGAGCATGGCTGGCAAGTGAGGCACTAAATAGAATATTTTTTTTGTGTGCTCAGCTGCTACATATGACAGTGGATATTTCATTCTGCTGTCAGAACGTTATTAATAAAACATGGGGTGTGGAGAGGGCCACGATTTCCCCTTTCAATCACTATAGCATTTGCAATGAAAATTTTATTCAGTGTGTAATTTTCAGTTAATGCTTGACACTTAAAATGTCCATAGCAGCGTTTTGTATGGTTATTGAAGGGTTAATTGTATCATGTTCTCTGCATAAAAGCTCTGCTTATCAAAAGCAAATAGAAGAGTGTATGCAAATGTGTGTTGATGACCTTTTGCCTTTCCAGGGTTAATTTATATGGTCATTAAAGATTTTATGAAATTGAGCAGCCTGGTGCTTCAAATCCCATTTTACCTTCTTCTCCTAATTTATGTAATTCCTACCTGAACAGGGGAGTATGATTTTTATTTTTTGTTCTGCAATGAAAACAGCATGCCATGCTGTGGGGAGTTGTGAGCCTGGTTATCTGGCATTACTCAGATTGCTAAAAATTCATTAAAATGTGACATCAACACAGTGAGAGACAAATGATCGCAGGATGAAAGAGAACAGTGGGCCTTTCACGGATTAGTGTTACACAGCCCCAGCATAGAGGCTAACTGCATAAACAGATTAATCCAGCAGCAGTGGCATAGCTAAGATTTACAGAATAATTAAATAGGGTTGAGTTACTATAAGGATTTCCATGTAATCTAGCCAGTGTGAACCCGTGAATGAGGTGTGGGGTGATGGGGTTGTCATAGAAGAAGTATACCTTGTTATGTCCTATGCCCTGTATCGCTCCCCTTACAGGGAAAAAAAAAAAAATCCCCAACATAACCAAAGTTACTCTAACAAAATTCCAAAGTTACTCTAACAAAGAATTCCTCCGGGATCTGGAATCTAAAGGCAGGAGTAACACCTGTCTTATATTTAACCCGTTGTTATCATATTATTTCACTGAGAATTTTTTCTAAGAATCTCATTTATTCTGACACTTACCCAAGTCCACTGAACAGTGGGTTCCTGTCGTTACCGGGTTCTACCATCGAAATCACAGAATTGCCTTCAACCCAATTTTTAAAGCCTTTAACAGATTAAACTGTGCTAAAAATGAACTATTTTAGTTTAGTACAGACACAGGCTCTCAATGGATACAAAAGAAATTGCTTTAGATAAAAATTTGTATGGCTACAGTCGGCATGCTGTAAGGTAGACTTTTGCATGAACTTACATTCTCTTGTGGGTATGCATATCTGCAGATGTTCATAAATAAAGTTTCAAGTGGTCACTTAGTTTATTTCAATGTGCGCTTTTTTTGGGGGGGGTGGGTTCAATTCTATTGACTGATCTGCTTTCTTAACAGAAGAACAAAGTGAGGAAGCAGAAGGAGCTACTAAGCCTACAGCAGTGGCTGAGGATGATGAGAAAGACACAAGTGAGAGAGACAATAGTGAGGGCAAAATCGCTAATAAAGACTCTGGTAAGATGCTAGAATCTTTCACCTTTCATTTCCCTGCACCCATTCCCTGCAATCAACCCTTCCTTCAACCACCCCCCCCACCCCCTGCAAAGCTTATTAAAAGCTTTTATTCATTTTAAACTGTCTGAACATTCCCACTACTATTCATTGCATGTGCATTTTGCATGTGATTTCTATCAGTAGCCTCCCATTGACCTATTTTTAATCATAACCATCTGACAGAATAGATGTGGATAAGTTGAAGAATATTACAGGACGACCAGTGAGATTATTTTTTAATCAAATCAGTTTGTGTGCTTGTAATTTTTTAAGCGTCTTTCATTAATCTTAGCTATACTTGTGATTCCTCTGATGGCATATTAATTTTTCATAAGCACAGGATTAGATATCACTCGAATTTTGTCATTCAGTCACATGCATTCTCTCTCCCCCAAACCATGTAACCCTAAAAATAAATGCTGTTTTTTCTTGCTTTTTTTTTTTTTTTTACAACTTACACTCAGGAATTTGCCCTTTTTCGGGGCATCTATTTGAGGCATTTCAAACAAAATCCAGTGAAAAAGTTTACAGATGATTCAGCCTAAGAAAGAGGAAATATCATTGAAAAGGGATTAGGTGCTGGGTAATTTTGATCTTCTAGAATAGACAAATCCCAGTAATGAAAGCTACTGTCTTTGAAAACAAACCTTCGTGTCATGACATTTACTTGTGCACAAACAAACCCTAGGCCAGCATCTGGTGTGGATACCTAAGGCTTTTTCTGTGTTTGATTTGGCAAATATATGACTTCATCCATGCTTTGTATGTATGAGATGGAAATCTATGGTTGCAATGAATATTACATTGGCTACTTTTGCTGCACGCTATACCTAGTTTTATTATGTTGGACTCATTGAAGCAGAAGAAGTGCTGAAACGGGTTCAAGCCTATTAGTTTCAGGTAGTCATCTATCTTTTCCTTGAATTCCAGTGACAGCCGCATATAAAGAAGCTTGTATTCACTATGAAGACATTGGGTTGTGCAAAAAATATCATTTTTACATGCAAGTTTATTTAAACCTGAATCATCCCATATTTGTAAATCAGTCTTTGCATATCTAAGTTTTGCATTCCCTTCACAAATTATCTGAAGGTCCTCTCTGCTCCTCTCCCCAAATTGTTCAATGATAAATTTCTTTCAGGAGTCCAGTGAGAAAAGTGCCATTGACATTTGCTTCTGGGATATAATGTCTAACATATGATTCTAATTTGATTTTAACAAAGAGGAGCTAAGGTTGGTATTGAGCCTAAAGCAATGTAAAAAGATGTCATAGCTATGTATTAGTAAACTGGCTCCTGGGGTAACTGACAAGGAATTTGAAATACCTAGTGATCAGTTAAGGTGAAGGGCAGTACCATCTAAACTTTATTTGGAAAAGACTGGAAATAGCAAAGTGGTCAGTTTATTCACTCTTTACGATGGACCTCATCAAGGCTAGCTGCTTGACTGGTTCAGGGAGGGCAGGATTCGGTCTGTATTCAGTGGCATCTTTCACACAGTACTAAAACAGATTGCAGAGTATATCCTTCTCATTCTTCAGATGAATGAATAACACACGAATATTACATTAGTGTTCACTGAGTGCCCATGTAATCCTTAGGTATATGACATTATGCTAGGTTTTCAATATCTAATATTTAGTACCTTGTGAAGGATGGATTCTGGGAATCCCTTGAAAATGGCTCTAATCTTAGCACTGAGGAAAGAGTCTTGCTTGGAACATACCACAGATGCGGGGGCTCTATCTCCACGAGCAGCGCCATTTACTGCTCTGCATAAGTAATGGACTCAATCACTCCCTAATGGCCTGATGAGTTATTGTCCTTCCTTTGGCGCCTAATTGTACTAGCCAGACAAGACTAGGTATATGAGAGGATACAGACCATTGTATAATGGTAGTTATTTAAAACAAATTTTATCCCTGTAGAAATGCCTCCCCAGGAATATCTATGGGGATGAAACTGGGGTTTAAGCAAGAACGAACTGAAAGCAATTGCTGAGATGCAAATATTTAGCTTTGAAACCTCCCAGCCTTCAAGACTGTTCTTGTGATTGACAATGAACATGAACTTTGAACAAAGTTTTCTGCTTTCTAAACGAATCTTATTGGGTTAAAAATATTATTACTTGAATATTTTTCTTTGTCAATATTTCTAATGATTAGCCACTTATATATATACATAAAATATATAGTTTTTTCCTTACATCAGTCATAAATGTAAAAAAGAATGCTAGTAAACTTGCAAATGAATTACTATCTTAACATGTTAGATGGGAAAATAGTTTGACCCCACTTTAACTAGCATTTTTTAGCCATGAAAGAATTAACACATGTTAGGAAGACTATGTTTGTGTAAGCTGTTGTGCTATGTTGCTGACTTTAATCGGTAGGACTAGAGCTTTCAAAATGAGACTTGGCAATGTGCTTGTTATATTTGTTGAATATTCATTCATAATAGAAAAGCCTTCTAATGCCTCATTTATATTGTCATTTAAATCTAGTGCCACTTTAGATTAATTATAATCCAAATTATAGCTCTGTGTGGTACAAGAATTAATATAGAGTTTATCCAGATTAATACATTTGCATTGAAAATGTAATATGTCTCTGCCATGGCTAAGGGGACCACTTTCTAATAAGGGAGTAAACATGAGGAAAGATGGAAATTAACCTTCATTATTGCAATTAAAATTATCCTTTCATTCTAGTCTCATTAAAAAGAATACTGTACCAGTAATTATAATTTAGAATTACTTGGAGTTTAATAGCATCTTCTGTTATGTTCAAGGTTTATAGTATTCAAACTTTACCAAATACACTGACTCATAAATAATAACTCAGTATTTTGTTTTATTGTTTTTTCAAGATTTGCTTTGAGTACATGTGTGTTATTGGATTTTTCTCACTTGTTATGAGTATAAACCATTTTACAACCTTCTGTATTTGAGGGATTGAAAATTATTAAGTAGGCGGCATCTGCATTGAAATGAATTATGCCATTTTTATATTAGCAATCTCATGCAAGTTAAATAATCCCATAACTGACATATAATCATTGACTCATCTATTTGGCAGTGCTTATTTGTAATTAGACTTCATTTTTTAGTTAAAATACATTAAAATGGCATTGTTCTTTGAGAATATTGTGATGTCCTTAATAAAACAAAATGAATTATAATCCCATTTCAAAATTTTCTCTTGTCTAGGGTAACAAACAGGGTTGATTTCAAATAAAGTTGCAGATATAAACTATGAGCAATCACAAAACTTAATCAAAACCTTCCTAAAATTAATTGGCCCTTATTTTATAGAAGACATTTCCAGGATAACACAATTCAGAAAAAAGACCCCAGAGGTGATTTCCTATAATTTACCGTGGATGCTGTAGTATTAAACCTGAGATAGTACCTTTTTGAATATAAAAGGCGTAACACGTAGAATGTAAGTTCCATCATCTTTACAAATGATTCTGGTGACCACCGTCATCTTCAATAGTCTGTTTTTGTCATATGTTACCACATCTCAGCATTCTCTGCTTCCTCTTACTATCAGTGACATGCATTTCTAGGCTGCCTAGCTAAAGCTAGGTAGCCTACCCTTTATTTATAACTTTTTTTTAATTTAAAATAAAATGGACTTTAAGAGATTCCTAGCTTATATTAAGATTATGTTTTAATTAACTAAATTAGCTCAAAAATGTTGAAGTTGACACACATATACGGGATTGAATACTATAGCCAACACTTATTGCAATGGCCATGTGATTAGTGATGCTAAAAGTTAGCTCTTACTTTCTTGATGCAACACGGAACATAACCAAATTCAAAAGCAATATTTTTGATGAATATTAATAAGCACAAAATAAAAAAAATATATTCTTAACAGTACTAATTATGCCAAATATGCATACCAATGTATAGGCTTAGTAAAATGTTTTAAACCTTGAAATCAATACTTTTTTTGATCCTTTATATCAATATTAGAATAAAATACATGCTTATGAAAATAAGTCCATAGCTATACATTTAATAGATTTAGAAGTTTCTGGAAGGTTCATTCTATTTCTGATGATCAGACGGGCCTGCAAGCAACAGTCATGGAAATTCTCTTTAATTTGTGTGTGACAGTCTTTGATAGCATAGGGAAGTGGATCAACTTATTTGATCATGTTCAATTCTACCATGTGTACAAAAGAATGATAAGGGGATACGACAGTATTATTCTCTTAAGAAAATATATTCTTACTTATTAATGAGTGAACTTTTAAAGAAAAATCTCACAGGAGAAGGTAATTGATAGACATTTACTGATTTTATATGACAATCATTTTATACAACTTAGTCTGACACTTTAAGCAACATATTTTATTTTCAAATACTACATACATTATTTTCTTAAATGTTTTTTTAACACTTTTAAAATAATAGCACAAAGTATACTCTGCTTTGAGAAAGAAAAATGTATTTTTTTGATTCCATAATTAATTATAAGATAAACATTCCTGTTCTGACATATCTTTGGATATCAAATACTTGGATAATTTTTAAATCAGTGTAACAAAACTTTTCGGCCTATCTTAAGTTTATTCAAGTACAAATCTGATAAATTAGATTTTTCAGATACCTAAAAAGAATCTAAATTTTTCCAAGGTGGATGTATATAGAGGACAAATGTACCAATTCAAATAAAGTCTAGTGTATGTCAATCTAGAAATTAGTATCAGTGTAATCTGTTGAAAATTTTGTACTAATTCTGTATCTACCTACCACCAACCCCAAAGGAATATATAATAATTATTATCATTATGTCATTTAAATTCTATTTTAATTTCAGTCTCTATGGAATTGCTCTTTTAAATTTTTTTTTTCTAAATTCAAAATTTCTGAAATTATTTGTATGGTGTAAAATATGAATCTCTATCCAGGGTATAAATAGAATGTATTTTTTTTGTTTATTTTTACTTTGTTTCCATAACATCCTTGACCTTATTTCTAAATTAAAAATGGGTTATTTTTCAATAAGGTGCAATTTGTTCATTTATATGAAACGTATATGGATTGAAAAAAAATCAAGATAAATCTTCATGCACAACATACAATCAGATTACGCCTGGACTATATATTTACGTGGGATCTGATAGCAATCAATGGTTTAGCTTCATTGCATTTCAAGATGTATTTGCACCCAGTTGTCCAGTGATAGTGTCCTCACCCTGGAAATAATTTAGTTGCAAATTGACTGGAAGATGGTGAAAATTGAAAGTTAAAATTAGAAATACTCATAATAAACAGCAGAAAAAAGGTCAGATGATGCCGCGCTATGATGAGATTGGAATGGCTGGTAAATGAGGTTTTGTGTTTGTCGTGAGATGTATGTGACATGCCTACCCAATGTCGCTGTAATATCCAGCCTCACAGAGGAGATTATCGGGCAAATTGATGGTGGAAAGAATTTTCTGTTAGATTGGGAAATTAGAATTGCACTCTTTTCTTTGATGTGTATGAGGCTCTTATATGTTACATTGCTCATCTAGGCAAAATTTTAAATCGTCTTTAATACCAGATATTTGGATTAACCTCATAAAACAATTGTCTTCTTCAGATTTGTACTATCATGTTCTGTGTACAGCCAACTGCTGAAACAGCTACAGCAAAGAGTAAATCACTAATAGCAGCAGCAGATATGTTGTATGTGATTAATTTTGTAATTTTTTCAATTTTTAAATCCATTCCTGATATAAAAATATTATTGGAGTTTCTGAATTATAACCAGTCAGCTTTTCTCAGAATTTTCAAATCTTCAGTGCCTAAGAATTTTAGAAAAGAGATAGGTAATTCGACATTAGTAGAAATAATGATTTTTTAAATTAGTGTTTGTGAATGGGAGTAGATTTGCTTTAACGTGATAAAGGCATTCTGAGACACCAGAGAGCACATGTTATTGATGAATCTTTCAAGGCCACCTAAGGTTATCTAAACACAAGACAGGAGTACATTTTAAAATATATTTATGAAGTCCACTTAGTTGGTGGACAAAAAAGAGTGTGCTTTTTGCCTTTTGAGATTAGCATCATTTACAAGTGCTTGTCTGGTTCTTTCTATGATTCAGTGGCTTTAGCGTCATAACTTTTTGAAAAACGTAATTTTTCTAATTTTGACATTATAAAGGTTTTTAAATCGAGCTTTTCTATTTTGGGGGGAATCAGGGATAATCACACCAGAGAAGGAGCTAAAAGTCAGTGTGGCAGGGGGGACCCAGTCACTCCTGCTGGCAAAAGAAGAGGATGTTGCAACAAAAAGGTCAAAACCTACAGAGGACAATAAATTCTGTCATGAACAGGTAAATATGTTTTTTTCCCTTCATTGCATAAATCTTTTTTTTAAAAAAAATTGCTCCTGATAGTTTCAAAGCCCCAAATGATTCCATGCTGTTGAATGCATGTGGATATTACAATTGGTGATATAATTAACTCTTGGTATTACTTCTGATGTTCAGAAGTCATAAAAATGTATTAACTATGTTGAAATAGCTAGAAGAGGAGATTTGGAATGCTCCCAACACAGGAAATGATAAATGTTTGAGGTGATGGATATCCCAGTTACTCAGATTTGATCACTGCACATTGTATGCATATATCAAAATATCACATGTACCCCATAAATATGTACAACTATTATGTATCAATAAAAAATACATTAACTAATAGTGGCCATGTTTGTTCAATGTTTTCCAGTTCTATCAGTGTCCTTATTGTAACTACAATAGTAGGGACCAAAGTCGTATCCAGATGCATGTCCTGTCACAGCACTCGGTGCAGCCCGTCATCTGCTGTCCTCTCTGCCAGGACGTCCTCAGCAACAAAATGCACCTCCAGCTGCATCTGACGCATTTGCACAGTGTGTCTCCGGATTGTGTGGAGAAGCTGCTTATGACAGTAAGGATACCAAATTTTGATGCACGTGTGACAGAATCTGTGTAAGAGCATCAGTACAAAATCTGTAACTAGTGGTTGATAGAAATTTATTTCTTCTGAGCTACTTAAGGCTCTTTTATGGGCTATGTTATAGTTATCATAGGCAAGGCCCATTTGTGGTCTCTTTTGCTTGGCAAAAAAATACGATACAGGTCCTAGCAGAGCTAATAACATATTTTTCAGTCTTCTTCTTATATCTGCAATGTTAATCAAAAGACTCATGTAAGCACCTTGAGTTTCAAACTTTCTTGGTTATCATTATCAAAAATTAAAACTACAAAAACCTTCAAACCATAATACAAAAGAAAAGAAAAGAAAAGATTATGACATTGCCACAGCATTGATCTGAAATTTGAAGGGGTAGCATTAGTCTGTGACATCCACAAAATGTCCTGCTTTGGTTAAAAAAAATATAAGTGGGATATGCCCCTGGAAAATGGGAGATGTGATGAAGTTTGTGATTTCTGGGGTACATTTAACATGAACCCCTTTGGTTTGCAAAGGTGCCTGTCCCTGATGTGATGATGCCAAACAGTATGCTCCTGCCAGCAGCTGCCTCCGAGAAGTCAGAGCGGGACACTCCTGCAGCCATAGCAGCTGAGGGGTCTGGGAAATATTCAGGTATGCCAGCTTGTAATTGACATCTGTGGAGAACATGCTCAGGAGCTTGCATTTGTGGTAGTACTTGAAGATTATTACTATCGAAGATTCTTTTTTTCAAGCATGGAGGGAAAAAAATGTATGACATTCCCAAGAGCCATATTTTCCAAAGCATATTTAGTATCTGGTTTTCTGTAACTGATCTTGGGGACCCAAGTGTCAGAAGCCCCAGAATATTCTGTATGTTCTAATTCCTGAACATCAAGGTTATGGCCCTTGGTATCACAGTGATTGCAGCATTGCAGCATACTGTAATAACCTTTGATTTGTTTTCTTTCCTATCCTGAGATTCCTTGAGGTCAGAGGTGATTTCTTATTTACCTTTATATGCTCAATATCAAGTTCAGTGCTCACCATATAGTAGTTGCTCAATAAACATTTCTTCAAAAAAATCAGTTAAGCAGAAACTTAATAGAGGCTCCTATTTACAATATTTATTGACCTTTAAGCAGTAGATATTCTTACTATAAAAGATCTGTTTGTGTTTTTTTCTAACAGGTGAAAGTCCTATGGATGACAAAAGCATGGCAGGTCTTGAGGATTCAAAGGCTAGTGTGGAAATAAAGAATGAGGAGCAGAAACCAACTAAAGAACCTTCGGAAGTGTTGGAATGGAATAAAAACAGCAGTAAGGATGTGAAAATCCCCGACACACTGCAAGATCAATTAAGCGAACAGCAAAAAAGGCAACCACTCTCTGTTTCTGACCGCCACGTCTATAAGTATCGCTGCAACCACTGTAGCTTGGCTTTTAAAACTATGCAGAAGCTTCAGATACATTCCCAGTATCATGCAATTCGGGCTGCAACAATGTGTAACCTCTGCCAGCGTAGTTTCCGTACATTCCAGGCTTTAAAAAAACACCTGGAAGCAGGTCACCCCGAACTGAGTGAAGCTGAACTTCAACAGCTGTATGCCTCCTTGCCCATGAACGGAGAGCTGTGGGCAGACAGTGAAACTATGGCCCAGGACGACCATGGCCTGGAGCAGGAAATAGAGAGAGAGTACGAGGTGGACCATGAAGGGAAGGCGAGTCCTGTAGGAAGTGACAGTAGCTCTATTCCAGATGACATGGGCTCTGAACCAAAGCGGACCTTACCTTTTAGAAAAGGGCCCAATTTTACAATGGAAAAATTCCTGGATCCATCTCGTCCATATAAATGTACAGTGTGTAAAGAGTCGTTCACCCAAAAGAACATTCTCTTGGTCCATTATAATTCGGTTTCTCACCTGCATAAATTGAAAAAGGTTTTGCAGGAAGCCTCCAGTCCTGTCCCACAAGAAACCAATAGCAACACAGATAACAAGCCCTACAAGTGCAGCATCTGCAATGTTGCCTACAGCCAAAGCTCAACGTTGGAAATCCACATGAGGTCTGTGCTCCACCAGACAAAGGCCAGGGCTGCAAAGCTGGAGCCCGGTGGTCACGTGGCTGGTGGGCACAGCATCACAGCAAACGTTAATAGCCCTGGCCAAGGGATGTTAGATTCCATGAGTTTAGCAGCAGTAAACAGCAAAGATACCCATTTAGATGCCAAAGAATTAAATAAAAAGCAAACTCCTGAATTAATCTCTGCTCAACCTACACATCACCCACCACAGTCACCAGCACAAATTCAGATGCAACTCCAGCACGAGTTACAACAGCAAGCTGCATTCTTTCAGCCTCAGTTTCTAAACCCAGCCTTTTTGCCTCATTTTCCTATGACCCCAGAAGCACTGCTGCAGTTTCAGCAGCCTCAGTTTCTCTTTCCGTTCTACATACCTGGGACGGAGTTTAGCTTGGGGCCAGATTTGGGCTTGCCAGGCTCTGCCACATTTGGTATGCCTGGCATGACAGGAATGGCTGGCTCCTTGCTCGAAGACCTGAAGCAGCAGATTCAAACCCAACATCACGTTGGCCAAACTCAGCTCCAGATTCTACAGCAACAAGCACAACAGTACCAAGCCACACAGCCCCAGCTGCAGCCTCAAAAACAACAGCCGCAGCAGCAGCAGCAGCAGCAGCAACAGCAGGCAAGCAAATTGTTGAAACAGGAGCAAAGTAACATAGCGAGCACAGACTGCCAAATCATGAAGGACATGCCGTCTTATAAGGAGGCAGAGGAGATTGCTGAAAAGCCAGAAAAACCAAAGCAAGAATTTATAAGTGAAGGGGAAGGACTCAAAGAGGGCAAAGACACAAAGAAGCAAAAATCCTTGGAACCCTCCGTCCTGCCACCCCGAATAGCTTCAGGGGCCAGAGGAAATGCAGCCAAAGCTTTATTGGAAAACTTTGGTTTTGAACTGGTCATTCAGTATAATGAGAACAGGCAGAAGGTACAGAAGAAGGGCAAAAGTGGTGAAGGCGAAAACACTGACAAACTGGAATGCGGAACGTGCGGTAAATTGTTTTCCAATGTGCTTATTTTAAAGAGTCACCAAGAACATGTACATGGGCAATTTTTTCCATATGGAGCGCTAGAAAAATTTGCTCGTCAGTACAGGGAGGCCTATGACAAGCTTTATCCGATTTCTCCATCTTCACCAGAAACGCCGCCCCCACCTCCTCCTCCTCCTCCTCCTCCTCCCCTGCCTCCGGCTCCTCCCCAGCCTTCTTCTATGTGTCCTGTAAAGATCCCCAACACGGTTTCTACTCCTCTGCAAGCTCCACCACCCACTCCTCCCCCACCACCGCCACCACCTCCTCCCCCTCCTCCTCCCCCGCCTCCTCCACCTTCTGCTCCCCCACAGGTCCAGCTGCCGGTTTCTCTGGACCTGCCACTCTTTCCTTCCATCATGATGCAGCCTGTGCAACACCCTGCACTGCCTCCTCAGCTTGCCCTGCAGCTGCCACAGATGGACGCTCTCTCTGCAGACCTCACCCAGCTCTGCCAGCAGCAGCTCGGACTGGATCCCAACTTCTTAAGGCATTCTCAGTTCAAACGCCCACGGACAAGAATTACAGATGATCAACTAAAAATCCTGAGGGCTTACTTTGACATCAACAACTCTCCAAGTGAAGAACAGATCCAAGAAATGGCAGAGAAATCCGGCCTCTCTCAAAAAGTTATCAAACACTGGTTTCGAAATACGCTTTTTAAGGAACGGCAGAGAAATAAGGATTCTCCGTACAACTTCAGTAACCCGCCTATAACTGTTTTGGAAGATATCAGAATTGATCCACAGCCCACCTCTTTAGAACATTACAAATCTGATGCGTCCTTCAGTAAAAGGTCTTCTAGAACGAGGTTTACTGACTACCAGCTTAGGGTCCTACAAGACTTTTTTGACACAAACGCTTACCCAAAAGATGATGAAATAGAACAACTCTCCACTGTTCTCAATCTACCTACCCGGGTTATTGTCGTGTGGTTCCAGAATGCTCGCCAGAAAGCACGAAAGAGTTACGAAAACCAAGCAGAAACTAAAGATAATGAGAAACGGGAACTCACAAATGAACGTTATATTCGTACAAGCAACATGCAGTACCAGTGTAAAAAGTGCAATGTGGTTTTCCCCAGGATCTTTGACTTGATTACGCATCAGAAAAAGCAGTGTTACAAGGATGAAGATGATGATGCCCAAGATGAAAGCCAAACGGAAGACTCCATGGATGCCACCGACCAAGTGTTGTACAAGCACTGCACAGTGTCTGGCCAGACGGATGCAGCCAAAACCACTGCTGCCCCTCCAGCAAGTTCTGGCTCTGGGACTAGCACCCCACTGATTCCGTCACCCAAACCAGAACCTGAGAAGACTTCTCCAAAACCTGAATATCCCACGGAAAAGCCAAAGCAGAGTGACCCCTGTCCCCCTTCTCAAGGCACCAAAACAGCCCTGCCATTAGCATCGACTTCCTCAGAGCCACCGCCGGCGTCTGCAGCCCAGCCTCAGCCACAGCCACCAAAACCGCCCCAACTTATTGGAAGACCTCCCTCGGCCTCTCAAACCCCGGTCCCTTCCAGTCCACTGCAGATTTCCATGACTTCTCTCCAGAACAGTCTACCTCCACAGTTACTACAGTACCAATGTGATCAGTGTACAGTTGCCTTCCCGACTTTGGAACTCTGGCAGGAGCACCAGCACATGCACTTCCTCGCTGCTCAAAACCAATTCCTCCACTCTCCGTTCTTGGAAAGGCCCCTGGATATGCCCTACATGATATTCGACCCCAACAACCCGCTGATGACCGGGCAGCTGCTGAGCAGCTCTCTCACCCAGATGCCCCCTCAGACCAGTTCCTCCCACCCCACGGCCCCCGCCACAGCTGCTGCTTCCCTCAAAAGGAAACTGGACGACAAAGAAGAGACCAACTGCAGTGAAAAGGAGGGAGGGAATAGCGGTGAAGACCAACACCGCGATAAACGCTTGAGAACCACCATCACCCCGGAACAACTGGAAATACTCTACGAGAAGTACTTGCTGGACTCCAATCCCACCAGGAAAATGCTTGATCATATCGCACGGGAAGTGGGGCTCAAGAAAAGAGTCGTGCAGGTCTGGTTCCAGAACACTCGAGCACGGGAACGGAAAGGCCAGTTCCGGGCAGTGGGTCCCGCGCAGTCCCACAAACGGTGTCCCTTCTGCCGGGCCCTGTTTAAAGCGAAGTCCGCCTTGGAGAGCCACATTCGCTCCCGGCACTGGAGCGAGGGGAAGCAGGCCGGTTACAGCTTGCCGCCGAGCCCGCTCATCGCAGCGGAAGACGGGGGAGAGAGCCCGCAGAAATACATTTACTTTGATTACCCGTCTTTGCCGTTAACTAAAATGGATTTGTCAAGTGAGAATGAACTGGCTTCTACCGTGTCAACACCCGTGAGCAAAACGGCAGAGCTGTCACCGAAGAACCTTTTAAGCCCTTCTTCTTTCAAGGCAGAATGCGCTGAGGAGGTGGAGAATTTAAATGCCCCTCCCGCCGAGGCTGGGTACGATCACAACAAAACTGATTTTGATGAGACGTCGTCGATCAATACCGCCATCAGCGACGCCACCACCGGCGACGAGGGCAACGCCGAGATGGAAAGCACCGCGGGGAGCTCCGGAGACGCGAAGCCCACTCTGTCTCCGAAAGAGCCGAAAACCCTCGACGCTTTGCCAAAAACAGCCACCACGCCGACCGCGGAGGTCTGCGACGACAAATTTCTCTTTTCCCTCACGAGTCCGTCGATCCACTTCAATGACAAAGACGGCGACCACGACCAAAGCTTTTACATCACGGACGACCCTGACGACAACGCTGACCGCAGCGAGACGTCCAGCATCGCCGACCCGAGCTCGCCAAACCCGTTTGGATCCAACAATCCCTTTAAATCCAAAAGTAACGACCGCCCGGGTCACAAGCGTTTCCGGACCCAGATGAGCAACCTTCAGCTCAAGGTCCTCAAGGCTTGCTTCAGTGACTACCGGACTCCCACCATGCAAGAGTGTGAGATGCTAGGGAACGAGATTGGTCTGCCCAAACGCGTGGTCCAGGTGTGGTTCCAGAATGCAAGGGCAAAGGAAAAGAAATTTAAAATTAACATAGGGAAGCCTTTTATGATCAATCAGAGTGGAACGGAAGGCACCAAACCGGAGTGTACCCTCTGTGGGGTAAAGTACTCTGCCCGCTTGTCCATCAGAGATCACATTTTCTCCAAACAGCACATTTCAAAAGTGAGGGAGACTGTTGGCAGTCAGCTTGATCGGGAGAAAGATTACTTGGCTCCGACCACCGTTCGACAGCTGATGGCACAGCAAGAACTTGACCGCATAAAGAAAGCTTCAGACGTGCTGGGCTTAACGGTACAGCAGCCAGGCATGATGGACAGCAGCTCCCTCCATGGCATCAGCCTGCCAGCAGCCTACCCCGGCCTCCCTGGCCTTCCTCCAGTCCTTCTCCCTGGAATGAACGGTCCATCCTCCTTGCCCGGATTTCCACAAAATTCAAACAGTAAGTCGCTTAAAGGAGAACCAGTCTAGTTAATTAACATCAGGCAGCCAATCACATGTAACCGAGAACAGGGTGCATTTTGATTTCATTAAGTGAAACCAATAAATATTTGAAGTATATATTTTATTGGCTATAGCCAATAACTGGGAATCAACCTGGAGCACACACAGAAAAATAAAGACTAGATAGATCCTAGCAGATTCTCAGAAATATATTAATATTAATTATTTATATCATTACATCTAAAAATATTTTTATATACTAATGTCAATACTGATTCCGATTGTGCATTCCAGCACAAACATGTGGCATAGTATTTAGTATACATATTAAGAAAGTGAAACATTAAATAATACATTCATTGGTATCTTAATTTATGTTCTTTATAAGGGGCAGGGGTTTTTGTTTGTTTATTTGTTTCTGTTAGTTTATTTTCCCCCCATAAGTGCCAGGGAAGTTCAAAAGTTAAAAGTCCCCTAGCCACAGGAATTCACTCACATTGTGCCTAGCAGATAATAAAGCTTATGTTTAAAGTTCAACAACTAAAAAGATGACTTTTGTGATAATTTTCAATTTAGCATTGCTATAAAATTTGATTTTTGTAGCATCCGTTGCTACTTGTTATCTAAATAAATTCAACAACCTTAGAAATACATTAGTATTACCCCACCCCTTTCTACCCCTACACACTCACCCCCAGCTAAGGTTGATAATTAAGGCATTACAAAATTGTAAACCTGTTTGAGGCAACCCCAGATGCTGAATTCAATTCTGTGTTCATCAAAAGAAATGTAATTTGTTGCAGGTTAGATTTTGTGAATCAGTACAGGTATTCAATTATATTAGATTAAATAAATTGAATATAGTATGCTAGGCAATCATGTAGCCAAAAATATAACAAAAGTTATCTATCACTCAAAATAGAAAAACATGGTTGTCTTATTTCTTCTAAGTTTTATTTTTCAAATTATCAGTGATTTTTTTTCTTTTGAAGAGGAAATTTTGACATGCTAAAGAGACTTGTCTAGAATTCACTAATTACATATATTTACAAAGCTTACAAAAACATAAAAGCTTTATTAAAGTTTTTCAAATTGAATTTTTTCATAAATTTTAAACTTTCAGTTCCATCTTTTCATTACAAAAAATAAAATTGCCGTTGTGATCTTAAGAAGTTATTCGTATTTTAACTTTTAGCTTGGAGGTGTGAAAACAGTGATATCCAATGGCCTCTTGGCCACTATTAGCTTATCTGGTTCCCTGTTCCGAATGACTTGGTTTTTGAGAGACGTGGAATGGAGCTATACATATAAAGACTGTTACTAAGAAAATGTCTGCAATGTCCCTTCCTTTAACTCTGATACCAACTCCCCTCTCTCCCAGAAGTACTTTGTACTTAATTATCTGGACAATCGTGGGGTCTTAAATATTAATAATAGAGCACTTAAATAATTAATAATTACATATTTTGGTTGTACATTTTATTAAGTTAAGTATAAGTGTTTTAAGAATAATGCAGGGGCAAATTCTTTTGCATATGGTATTAGTCTTATTTTCTAGTCCTACTTTATATACCACTGTGATTAATTGATACATAGAAAAGTGTCTTATGGGAAGAACTTCTATGATCCCTTATGTAAAATAGAGAGATTTTGATATTTTATATGAGTCTTGGTCCCTCTGCCAACTGCCCGTCTGGTTTGTCACTCTGATACTGGCACCCAAAGGGCCTGTATGACAGTGAGAAAGGAGGAGAATGAAGATGTTTATGAAATATTTAAACAAACTAATCTTTCCCTTCATTCTACTCACCATAAATATAATTTATATCTTCCCCCCCAAATATGGCCCTGTTTATAACTTTTAGCACTGCTGGGAAGATATTGAAGGCAGGCCCTCCACAGCTAGGAATATCTTTAAATGCACCAGGTAGTGAGGAGCTCGGAGCTGTTGTACTGTACCCATTGCTTTATTAAATCATGGACCAAAACAGACCGGGGAGTGTTGAAAAGAGAGAAGCCCCATGAACGTTGCTACCTACTGGAATTTGCAATTTCTCTCGACTTAGTCCTTTGTTTGTGAGAGATTTTAAACATTAACACAGCAGAGTTGCCAGTGGGGCCCTATCTAGGAGCCTGAGTTCCCATACTCCAGTCCATGTCTTTTTTTTTAAGGTTAACACATTGACTGCCATGAGAGTTGTATTGTTTTAGGTTAATTTACCTGTGATGGGAAATGCTGACTGTTTTCCCCGGGGCTCTCTCCATCTTTCCATCATCGTATTCCTGCTGCCTTATCGCTCATCAAACAATTGTCTTCTTTGGTATATGGGCAAGATAGACATACCAGTTAGTGAAATCCAAGGAGAAAATTACAAGTAAAATGTTTCTATATTTCTTACAAACCCTGGGCTTTTGCTACAATTTGTTATCAATATGAACATACCTTAAGAATATCACAAATTCATCTTGGACCCTTTTTAATATGATTTAGTTATGGAAAAGGCTTCAGCTTAAAGTCATCCCATCGCTTTAAAGGTAGGTTTCAAGATTTTGATTTGCTGGGAATCTCTGAAAAAGGGCCCCAGTGAATATAAGATGGGCTCTAAAGTAATGAGTTTGTCCAAAGGCTACACCCCAAAATTAGCTTAATTGTAATGGACATGTTCAGTTTTAATATTTATAAACCTCTAAATTTCTTGATGTAAACATACATTTTATTTTACTTTGGGGGCGGAGAATTGCTCTTTTTGTTGAATAGCACCTTTAATGCTCATAAAATTTTCTTACCTTACTTCCAAGAAGTCTTCAAATTATTTAATCATTCATGATAACTAAGAAGGCCCTTTCAAGAATAATATTTAAAGTATTACAGGGGTACAGATGTTTTTGGTTATAGGGATCACTTTTGTAATGCTTGAATCAGGGTTATAAGCGTGCCTATCACCCAGACAGTGTACACTGTACCCATTAGGTAGTTTTTTGCCCATCCCGTCCTCCCCCCTCTTCCCTGATTAATTTCTACTGAGTTTTACTTCCCTCTATGTACATGTGTGCTCATCAGTTAGTTCTAGTTTAACAGTGAGTACATGAGGTGTTTATTTTTCCACTCTTGAGATACTTCACTTAGGATAATGATCTCCAGTTCCATCGAAATTGTTGCAAAAGGACTTAATTCATCCTTCTTTGTGGTTGAGTAGTATTCCATGATATACATATACCACATTGTGTTAATCTACTCATGAATTGATGGGCACTTGGGTTGATTCCACATCTTTGCAATTGTGAATTGTGCTGCAATAAACATTCGAGTGCAGCTGTCTTTTTATAAAATGACTTCTTTTCCTTTGGATAAATACCCAGTAGTGGGCTTCTTGGACTGAATAGTAGGTCTACTTTCAGTTCTTTGAGGAATCTCCATACTGTTTTCCATAGAGGCTGTACTAATTTGCAGTCCCACCAACAGTATATAAGTGTTCCTTTCTCTCTGCATCCACGCCAACATCTATTGTTTTTGGACTTTTTAATAAAAGCCATTCTAACTGGGCTAAGGTGGTATCTCATTGTGGTTCTAACTTGCATGTCTCTGATGATTAGTGATGTTGAGCATTTTTTCATATGTCTATTGGCCATTTGTCTATCTTCATTTGAAAAGCTTCTGTTCATGTTTTTTGCCCACTTTTTAATGGGGTGGTTTGATTTTTTTTTTTCTTGCTTATTTGCTTGAGTTCTTTGTACTGAGTTCTTAGTCCTTTATTGGCTGTGTAGCTTGTGAATATTTTCTCCCATTCTGTAGGTTGTCTATTTGTTCTGTTGATTATTTCCTTGGCTGTGCAGAAGCTTTTTTAATTTAACCAAGTCCCATTTATTTATTTTTGTTGTTGCTGTGATTGGCATTGGGGTCTTCTTCAAAAATTCTGTACCCATATAATACTTTGAAATAAAAAAAAAAAGAATGGAAAAACGAACACCACATGTACTCTCTATTAAATTGGAACTAACCGATGAGCACACATGTGCACAGAGGGAAGTAGAATTCAGTGGAAATCAACCAGGGGGGAGGAGAAAAGGGGGAGGGGCAAAAACATATCCAACGTGTACTACGAACACTATTTGGGTGTGGGGCACACCTTTAGCCAGGACTCAAGCATTACAAAAGTGATCCATGTAACCTAAAACATTTGTACCCTCTTAATATTTTGAAATAAAAACAATTATTTTGCCAAAAAAACTCAAAAAATGAAAAAACAACAAAAGCATAAAACAAACTGTAACTCAGCTACTGCAGGCACATTTTCTCAGAACCTCTTAAAAACATGTGGTCCAGACTGCCGGTCACACATACTTGGCTCAGAATAAACCTTTTTAAATTATAACAAAAAAAGAGTAACATTCATCATTTGTACCTGCTTTCGAAACAGTGGCCCGGACCTATGTTCAGTATCACTACTTATTATTGCTCATTTTTTAATAAAATGATTTATTTTCTGCTTAATTTTTTTTTTTTTGCATTTCAGTTTTTCTATCACGATCATATATAAAATGAGAGAATGACCATAGAATATCACTGTATACCTATATACCTAGAAAAAATTAGAAAACCTTAAATCTACATTTTATCCTTTAGGATGTTAGCTTCCTTTGGGATTTTTGCTCAAAGTGAATAAAAAAAAATTACTTGATTTTTCTATTTTTAACTTATTTATTTTATCATTTTAAGCAGTGTCTGACTTTAAATGTTCCATTAGTGTTTGGAAATACTGCCTAAGCTGATTTCCTTAAATGGAACTTTAGAACATGCCTTTGCATTTTTCTCATACTTCATTGTAATTTACTAGCACATTTGGGGTAAATCCAGATAAGAGTAAGTCTTTAATAATTTTACCACAATTGTCTTTGGCCCCACATACGTAATTATTTTTATTTTCAACCTCAAATATAAACTTCTCTGAGAGACCTAGGTCAAAGAAACTTGGAGAAAAGACAATACAAAAAAGTGCATTGTGAGGCAGGCATTTCCTTCTGAAAGCATTACTTTCAAGAGTAGGTAGCTATTTCAGAAAAACAAAACTGAACAAAATGATGGTAGTATGAGATTATTTATAGAAAATTTTTTATCCCTAAGTGAAATCTCTAAGAACTGGAGTAGGAGTTGGGAAATGGGAAAGGATGTATTTTTAGCATTGCA
Organism: Eulemur rufifrons; assembly: GCF_041146395.1. NCBI lineage: Eukaryota > Metazoa > Chordata > Mammalia > Primates > Lemuridae > Eulemur > Eulemur rufifrons. Next base: position 78,893,443 of record NC_090985.1, on the reverse strand, counting down.
GCTTTATAAAAGACATAAAATTTGGTAAGTATTTAGTTTTAAATTACCACCATATATTCTGTATTATGATTATTATTCAGTTTTTCTCTTTTATTTCTGGTTTTCTGGGTTCTTTTTTTTTTTTTTGCTGCAAATTTTTACAGGCTTCTTTCTTTTACTGGTAAGCACAATGCACATAAGTTTATTATCTGTTTTCTTAAAAATTTTATTTAGCTGATAATTTAACTCAGTTTTTTCCTCAAGATGTTGAATTCCTAAAAATCCCTGATGACCTTTGACTATATTATTTAGGATTCCTATGAAAGTCTTCTGAAAATTTCCATTGCTTCATAATATGACCTCTAGATAGGAGCATGTAGACCTCCTCTGATGGGAAAGCTTGAGTCCACAATTATTGATCCATTTTGCTTTCTTACTACTATACAATTGGTAGGTTTTTTAATGCCTCTTAGTTTCTTAAAATTTCTCTTATCTTAAATTCTCACATCAGAGAGACAGGTGAGCCAGTAATTTCCTCAGATTTAGGGAGGAAAATGCACTAAGTGGAAGGGGATGCAATCATTTAGTATCAAGTTGTACTGTTACTAGGCCTAGAACAAAGGTTGCTTTTGTGAGCAGGCAAAAGAAGCTGGCTACCAATGTAGCGTCATTTTAACAGTGCAATCGCTGAGACCTGAAATTTTATCATTCGATATTCATTCCTTTGACTTAACGTATTATCCTCTGTTAAATGGAAAATAACATAGACTATCATGAACTCAGAATATCGTAGCAGGAAGGAACCTCAAAAATTATCTAATGTAGTACATATTGAGCCTTTTTAGTAATTTCAGTGTATTTATTTCTTTGGTTCTTTCTTGCAAATAAAATTTTATAAAGAGGCAAATGGAAAGAAGATGATGCCAGACATAGTAGCGCAGGAAGAAAGGTGAGGGAGTTGTGCATGTGGCCCCCAAAGGCAACTTCACAGTTTTCCTTAGGGCTAGGACTAAGTCCCAGGAATCTAAGTCTATTACTAAATTGGATTAAAGATCAGGGCGTTTACTCATTCATTCCTACCATACTCCTGCAAAGCTTAAGCCATTTGCATTTAAAATTATTTTAAATGTGTGAGCCAATCTTGATTAAAATGTAGGTACTTGCTATCATTCTTTTTTCCTGGAAATACAATGCTATTTTCTTTCTTTTTTCTTTTTTTGCACTTTGAATATTTGATTATTTAACCGGTGAAATTGATTCAGTTAAACCAGAAGATAAATTTGAGTAGCAGCTAATAAAGTTTCGTCTCCAACCTATCTATCCTTGAGGCATAGATTTTTCTCTGTCAAGTACCTAACACCTCTAGGACTCAATTTTCTTATTTAAAAATGAAATTTTTAGCATCTTCCCACCCTGCCCCACCACCATGGAGGTTGTTGGGAGACTGTTCCCTTACATGATGGAAACTCCTCAGAGACAATTGCTGTTACAACTATAGAAATTATTCCAAAGCAGTTCAGAGGAGAGTTGGGTGTGGTAAGGTTAAAAAGAGACGCAGCCAGTCATAAGCTGGGCTAACTGAGAGTAATCTGATAATGATAAAGGTCAAGGAGAGAGTGCTGTTGAGGACTTCACAGTATCTCGAATGCTTAGCCTATGAAAAGGTTTCTCCTTTGGGTACAACCAATTTAAAAACTAGCTATTTTTCTAGTGAAAGAAATAGAAGCATGCAGTTTCCCCATCACATGTGCTTCATTTTTTAAAACACCCATGTGTTGCATTTAGCATAGAGGTAAGATTGTGACCAATATTACAAACATGGTTCCATGAAATCCTAGGACAGATTCCTCTACAGCTGTGCACTCAGAATTAAACTTTATTCACCTTCTCCTGGTTAATTCTTCCATCAGCCCACCAAGTCGTCGTCACCGTCCTCGTCATGACCATTTGGTAGTGAGCCTTCCCTGTTCAAGAATGAACTACTGTCAGTCACCCATTAGGCTTCTAGTCTGTTCCTTTTGCAACCAACTTTATTTGGCTCTAAAAACATCTTCAGGAGCGGTACAGGCTTTTACAATTCCCTTTTCATCCTGAGCTGTCCTTCAGTTTCCCAGCCAACTACGCAGCTCATAAAAATGGCTGTGTAATAGGTTATTGCCAGCCACAACATTATATTGGGTACTTGAAACCCAGCGAAACTCTCTTCCATTACTATAGGAGTCATGCTGTACCCACACGTGTCTGCCTACTGATCATTTCGTTTCCCTTCTCTAATGAGGTAAGAATCATTTTGGCGTGCTACAAGCAAACCTGGAAGAAGCATGTTTTGCGGGTGGTAAAGTTGAGTGTTATGATAATATATGCAATTCCTATCAAGTACTCTGTTAGCCAAATT